>NW_028219981.1:0-10000 GCF_045865225.1 Trachurus japonicus | reverse complement strand
GGGACAGTTTTTCATCATCAGTCTCTGTATTTCCCTCTAAAACAACTCTGTCTGGTAACGTTGTGTTATTATCTCATAGCGTGGTGAATGTGCAGCTCACAACTTGTCCACCAGAGCGTTTTAGAGTTGTTGGATTGTGTATTTGATGAGTTTGATGAGGGAAACCAAGAAATCCCATAATGAGCCTCCGTAGCGTAGTTCTGAGCAGCTCACGGCTCTGCTCCGCCGTTCTAAAAATAGCTTGCACCGACAATTAAAGGTAACGAACCTACTGCTATGACTATAGGGATTATGGCGATGGGCCAATTTGACTAAATGTTGAACTATCCCTTTACAGTAAGTTAAAAAACTGTAACCTTGGATGAAGCCATTTACGTAAGATAGCCATCCTAAATATTTAGAGGCGCCTCTATTATAGATAGATAGATAGATAGATAGATAGATAGATAGATAGATAGATAGATAGATAGATGGATGGATGGATGGATGGATGGATGGATGGATGGACGGACGGACGGACGGACGGACGGACGGACGGACGGACGGACGGACGGACGGACAGATAGATAGATAGATAGATAGATAGATAGATAGATAGATAGATAGATAGATAGATAGATAGATAGACAGACAGACAGACACCGTAGTGGAAATTTGTCTTCGACCTCTCCAAAACAACAAGCAACAAAGCACATAAAGGGAGCTTGAGTGTGCGGTTTCCTCTTTTCCTTTTTCTATGTACATACATTTTTGAGGCCAGCACCTTTTTATTGGATGTGCGCGACTTTTCTACTTCTTGTTGCAACCTCTACATGTGTGACGTGACGTCTGACCTGCTCTCTGAGCCTCCAGCAGGAAGGCGTTGCCGTAGTCCCAGAAGAACATCCCAGCGTCCGACAGCTGGTTGATGGCCTGGATGTGTCTCCGCAGGCTGTAACACACATGTGATCAGTTCAGTTTAACGTTCAGGACTTGTTACAGACGGTGAAGTGTCACGGTGTCACGGCTGGCTGCACCTCTCCTGCACCGCGGCTCTGAAGCGGTCCGGGTCGGTCGCCATCAGCTGGTTGGCCTGGCGGAAGCTGAGCTGCACCGGGAAGTAGCCGCCGTTAAACGGGTTGTGGAGCGACGTCTGGTCCGAACCCAGGTCCACCAGCAGCTCACCGGTCCGCTGGTACTCTGAGAGGAGGCGCTCCCTGGGGGGGGGGGGGGGGAGAGGAGGAGAATATTTCTCAGTTTCATCTTCATCGTCTTTAGTCACTCTGACCTGTCGGGGGAATTTCAAAATAAAAGCGCAGCTACAAATGATCGATCAATATCATCGATCGCTGCACACCTACTCACCACAAGTCCACGATGTTGCCGTGGAAACCCAGACTGAGGGGGGTCTTGGACCTCTTGGATTCTCTGTGAGACACCGACATGTCAACAACAGTCAGTGAACGCCTCACGGCTCAAAACTAAATAAAACAACCATAAAATTACTTGTGTATTTCCACCTCATACTTAATATAATATTGTGCTTTTCCATCCCAATTAATAAACTATCTAATGTTCATTAATACAGTTTAAAGGGATAGTTCACCCAAAATTCAAATGTCACTCATGATCTCCTCCCCCTCATGTGGACTAAGGGCTGGGAGAAGTTTCAGATTCCTCCGTGGCTTCTCTGAGTTACAGGGGGTCTCGGCGTAGCAGTGCATGTCCATATGACGGTTGCAAATGGATACCAACTGTCTTCGTAACAAAAAGACACACCAAAAAACATCCAAATACCTCCATGCTGCTCGTATGTAATGTCCCTCTTGTATTGAAGCCCCGACATGAGAAATTGTTCCAAAACAATTAAATACGTCTATATTTTAAACTTGTTTTGTAGCGGAAGCTCCCAGTGTCTCAGTTCACTGCTCTTCCTGTGTCAGTGCAAATCTCGCGTGATTTGCACTGACACAGGAACAATTTCTCATGTCGGGGCTTCAATACAAGAGGGACATTACAGACGAGCACTATGGAGGTATTTGGATGTTTTTTGGTGTGTCTTTTTGGACGAAGAAAAGTGAGCTCCATTCGCAACCGTTATATGGACAAATACTGCTGCACTGACCCCCCTGTAACTCAGAGAAGCCACGGAGGACCTTAGGGTGAGTAGATAATGAGTGAAATTTGAATTTTGGGGGAACTATCCCTTTAATACAGTTTAATCTAAAAGTATCAATCAAAGTCTATCAATATTTCTGATCACAGTAACGTCCTGTGTGTTGTCACCTGATGCGCTGGATGCAGGTCTCCAAGCTGCTGGTCACCTCCATCAACCAGCCCTGCTCATGTCTCTTCCTGAGCGGAGCCTCGTCCACCTGCACACGCAGCACAACACTCACCGTCACCATGACATCACACCATGACATCACACCATGACATCACACCATGACATCACACCACATGACATCACACCACACGACATCAAACGAGATGGACCTGTGTGCAGGGACATGGGCGCCGCCATTAGCCCAGCTGATCCATACCGGAAGTCACGACCGGAAGTTGCTCTTCTTCGTCTCTCTCTGGCCTGTCTAGCCTCTACCTGCTCTTTTTACTAAACTTAACCAACTCCTTTCTTCATTGCCTAACCCTAACCAAAGCACCCACCAACCACATTTCATTTATTTTTTCTCTCTCTCTCTGGTCTGCTGTCAGCAGGAGCGGCGCTAGCCGTTAGCCGTCAGCCGCTAGCCGTTCGGCGCTAGCCGTTAGCCGTTCGGCGCTAGCCGTTAGCCGTTAGCAGCGTTTTTTAAATAACTCAATAACTTAATAAACGATCCATGCAAAAAAATATTTTATAGCTCAATCATGTTGTAACTAAGATATCCGCTGGAAAACAATATTTTATTATGGACCATTGAGTTACTGAGTTATTTTTTTTATCTACATAGAAATAATATACACGAAGAAGAGCAACTTCCGGTCGTGACTTCCGGTATGGATCTGGGCTAATGGCGGCCCCCATGTCCCTGCATACGGGTACTCTTGCATCAAACATCAACACTTTTCATTACAGTTTTTTTCAGTAAACCCTGAACTCCGTCAGCGCTTTCATCACTTCCTGTTCAGTCCAGTCATTTTAAGCCAGACTGGGGGTCGACCTTGAACAAACTGCAACAGAAGCAAACTGGTGTTGTTACGTATGCAAATTAGCCATACGTAATTAGATTATGCACTGTTTGCTCATGTTAACAAAGAATTTCATAAAAACTTGTAATACATTTTTTGTTTGTAAGTAATCAAGTAATCAACTCCATAATTTCCATGGTGATATCTAAAGGTTAAAAATTTTACCCTATTCACGTGAGAAAAATAATGAATAGGCGTATGAATTGGATATATTTGGGTGTTTTTCTAAACTTTCCCCTAATGGGATTCTTCTGGGCTTTTTTTCCCTCACTCAGGACATGTTGAGGATACAAAATCAGTTGAGTTTGATTCTGTTGCAATTTGTTTAACCTATTTTCATAAAATGACTGGACTAGTTCCCTCGTCTAAAAGTCAGTATGTTCTTTGAATGGGATTTTGGTAAAATACTTCAAATCAGGTCTGTGGTTAACAAAAAAAAACAAAAAACCTTGTGGATTCCTCCAATTTTCATCCTTTCGGGTCCCTCGTGTCCAAAAAATGGACGCACAAAAGAACTGCTATAAAATCATCATCAATATTTTTTTCTGTTGTAGTTTGTTTGGTAGTTTAGAGCAGAGCCGAAGTGGTTTAAGAGATTTATGCAAAAAAAAAAAATTGATATGTGATGATTTTATAGCAGTTCTTTTGTGCGTCCATTTTTGGCCACTAAGGTTCCCAATGGGTGCAAAATTTAATATCCAACATAAAAAATAGTAATGCAATGAAATCAATGTTGGTGCTACTTTTTTGACATATCCAAGACTCCAATAACCAGCAATGCCCCAACTCCCCTACTATTCATTTTATTTAAAAAATCTCATATTTTGTGTGTGTGTTTTTTTTTAAATAAAACAAGGGGCAACATGTCTTCAAACTGGCATTTCAAGGGTTAAAATCCCCAAATTAATGAATATGGTAACATGAATGAAGTGTGTGCTGTTTGGTGCAAAAGTTTGGTTTTGATAATGGTATACTGTATATAGTTTTGGTTGCAGTGCTTCATTTTGCAGGGTTAGGGTTTTGCAGTTTGGGTGGTTTTGATAAAACCAGGCGAGTTTGCAAAATTGTGTTTTAGCAATTGGAAAAAAAACATAAAAACTGAAAGGTAAACAACCTCAGCGATGACGCCGATACACCCAGCGATGACGGCGGCTTTGGCCTGAGCTCCACTCATGCCCCCGAGGCCGGAGGTCACGAAGACTCGGCCACTGAGGTCACCTGAGCCCAGGTAGCGGCGCCCGGCGTTCAGCACCGTCAGCTGCACCGGAGGAAACAGACAGGAAACAGACATTTAAAACTACACAGGAGGAAATATTACAAATAACTAATGCATTAATAGTTAAGATCAAAATAGCCTTAAATAAAAGGAAAAATAAAAGATTTTTCAACAAAATCTAATCAAAAACAAGACAAAGGATATCTTTTATGAATGGATGGTTATAAACTATATTTTACTGCACAGGTAGTTAGCTTGGATGATCCTCCTCAAAACTGAAAATACTGAATATATAAGTGTCTGTGACTACACATATTTATCTCTAGAAATCATGGACAGAAACACAACAAGCTTCACCCATGTGTCCCGCAGAAAGTTAATAGTTTAATAAAATAAGAAATAATAGATTCTTTCTAAATCTAAATTTTAAAAAATTAAGCACAAATACAGTATGTTGATTTGTCTATTTTATGAATGGACGGTTACATAAACTATATTTTACTGCACAGGTAGTCTATCTAGATGATAAATGGATCCTCAAAACTATAAATGCTGAACATTTTGCTTTGTTTTTTTTGTTTTTTACCGAAGTGAAAGTGAAATCGTGGTCAGATACTCAACAAATTTCAGATAATAGATACAAAGAAAGGAATATTTTGAAAACACATCCTCTTAAACACACATTTACTACAGGCAGGAATTAAATAGATATTTGAAAATATAAAAGATATTTAAACATGTCTGAAAGAAAAAAGAAAAAAAGAGATTAAATAGAAACATCTGCTTGTCAGCGTATCTAAGCTGCAGATGTGTGAGCGTTGTGTTCTCACCATGGTCCCGTGTACGATCCCCTGGGGGCCGATGTAGCAGTAGCTTCCTGCCGTCATCTGACCGTACCTGAACAATACAGTTAGTTACAGTTACAGTTACAGTTACAGCTACAGTAAATACCACAGGATCAATAATATGAGTCAGGATCAATAAGTGCAGACTCACATGGACACGCCCAGAGCAAACATCTTCTCATACTGGTCTCTGGAGGAGTAGTTAGGAATCACCTGGAGAAACGTCAGAGATGATGAGTGAAGACGTCAGTAACTGTGTTTCCATCCAAATGGATCCAAGTTAAGAGCGGACTTTATGAAAATGCACAAAAAGCAAATGCAAATTTATGCCTGTTTCCATTCGTTATTGTTTTGCGATTATTGGGAGAGGAGGAGGAGTGCGCCATGAGATTACATCACAGGAGAGCATGAATGTATCCATGACAACAGTTGACACTCAGCTGCCTGACACTCAACATCATGGACAATTTACGTACTTTCCGGACTATAGAGCGCACCTAGGCCGCACCAGCTAAATTTGAAAAGAAAATATATACTGTATATATTCATGTTGTAACTTGGGATATTTCCCATAAGACAGTAGGGAACTGTGACAGTCTGTTTTGGTTACGTCCCTCTCCTCCATGTGCATCTGTTTACATACGAAGCTGGTGAAAAATCAATAAATGGAGCGGTGGATAACATTACATAACATATACGATGTTACGGCGTTTGTTTGTGTAGTTTTAACAAACTCTGGCTCAATTCACAAAACCTGTTTCCTTTTATCGATACACTGACAAATCCCAAGCGTAAAAACTTTTTTGCGAATTTAGGCTACTGCCTTTAGTCGAATTTCTGGCGTTTCCATCCAAGTATTTATTCGCAATTTTTGAAAATGTGAATAAGAAAAGGTGGATGGAAACGCAACTAGTGTGTGTGTGTTGTGTGTGTGTTCACTGAAAAAACTTAAAATCTTACCAAGAATATTTGTCTTATGTTTAGTCAAAACAAATCTCATTATACCTAAAATAAGTATATTTATACATATACATAGGCCTACATAGTTATACATAAAAAGTAGCTTGTCTTTAGACACTTTTTACTCATTTCAAGTCTATTTTCACTTGAAATAAGTAGAAAAATCTGACAGTGGAGCAAGTTTTTCTTCCTCATTACAAGCACAAAAAACTTGCTTTCACTGGCAGATTTTTCTACTTATTTCAAGTGAAAATTAGTTTGAAACAAGTGAAAATGATCTAAAAACAAGTTCATTTTTAGGTGATGAGTCTTATTTAAAGTGGAAAGAGATTAGTTTTGACTAGAAATGAGACAAATATTCTTGGAAAGATTTTGAGTTTTTGCAGTGTTGTGTGTGTGTGTGTGTGTGTGTGTTGTGTTACCATGCCGTTGGTGATGACGGCGCGGGGGGACGAGGGCAGGCTGGGGAACAGGCCGAGGGGATGACCGCTGTACATGACCAGAGTCTGTTCCTCCGTCATCTCACTCAGGTAGTTCATGACCAGACGGAACTACACACACACACACACACACACACACACACACACACACACAACACACACACACACACACACACACACACACACACACACACACACACACACACACAGATACGATCAGTCACTGGTATTGATTATTGATCCGATCAGACAGAAGAGAAACTGACCTGAGCCCAGTTGCTGAACACCTGGCCGTTCCCTCCGTAGGTGACGAGCTCCTGAGGAAACTGAGACAACAACAGACACACAAGTTCACTACACACATCGCACACACGGAGGGAAGAGGAGGTGAAGAAGAGAGAAGGAGAGGAGGAGGAAAAAGAAAAAGAAGGAGTAGGAGGAAGAAGAAGAGGAAGAAAAATGAGGAGAAGGAGGAAGAAAAACATGGAGGAGGGGAAGGGAAGAAGGAAATGAATATGAAGATAAAGAAAGAGGAAGAAGAAGATGAAGAAGGAGAAAAAAGAGGAGGAGGAGGAAGATGAAGAAGAAGATAAAGAAAGGGGAGGAAGATGATGAAGAAGAAAAATGAGAAGGAGGAGGAAGATGAAGAAAAATGAGGAAGGGGAGGAAGAAAGAGAAGAATAAAAAGAAGGAGGAAGATGATGAAGAAGAAAAAAGAGGAGGAAGAAGAAGATGAAAAAGAAGAAAAAAGAGGAGGAGGAAGATGAAGAAGATGGAGGAGGAAGAAGGAAATGGAGAAGAAGATAAAGAAGGGGGAGGAAGATGATGAAGAAGAAAAATGAGGAGGAGGAAGAGGAAGATGAAAAAGAAGAAAAAGGAGGAGGAGGAAGATGAAGCAGAAGAAAAAAGAGGAGGAAGATGAAAAAAAATGAGGAGAGGAGGAAGAAAGAGGAAGATGAAAAAGAAGGAGGAGGATGATGAAGAAGAAAAAAGAGGAGGAAGAAGAAGATGAAGGAAAATAAAAATGAAGAGGAGGAGGAAGATGAAAAAGAAGAAAAAAGAGGAGGAAGAAGATGAAGAAAAATGAGGAAAGGGAGGAAGAAGAAAAAGGAGGAGGAGGAGGTTGTTGCTAGGTGGCGTAGCTACATGAGCTGCAGGAAGTGACGTCATAGACAACATGTAATCTTTACTTATCTGAACCTAAACTCAACCAACGGCTTCTCTTACTTTCTGCTTTGTTTCCCTATTTTCCACCTGTTCATGTCAGTTTTACTAAACTTCACCAGTCAGGAGTTCTTCTCCAACATGTTTGGTGAGATTCTACGTCACTTCCTGCAGCTCATGTAGCTACGGCATCGAGCCACAACCGGGGGGAGGGGGGGGGTAGTACTGTAGTAGTAGTTACCTGAGCCACCTCTGGGTCCAGGTTGTTCATGATCATCAACATGACGGCTGCAGCCTGACGAGTACGACACGGATACTGGTCTATAGGGTAGGCTCTGAGGACGCACAACAACACAACACAACACAACAGATACTGGTCTATAGGGTAGGCTCTGAGGACGCACAACAACACAACACAACAGATACTGGTCTATAGGGTAGGCTCTGAGGACGCACAACAACACAACACAACAGATACTGGTCTATAGGGTAGGCTCTGAGGACGCACAACAACACAACACAACAGATACTGGTCTATAGGGTAGGCTCTGAGGACGCACAACAGACACACAACAACACAACAGATACTGGTCTATAGGGTAGGCTCTGAGGACGCACAACAACACAACACAACAGATACTGGTCTATAGGGTAGGCTCTGAGGACGCACAACAGACACACAACAACACAACAGATACTGGTCTATAGGGTAGGCTCTGAGGACGCACAACAACACAACACAACAGATACTGGTCTATAGGGTAGGCTCTGAGGACGCACAACAACACAACACAACAGATACTGGTCTATAGGGTAGGCTCTGAGGACACACAACACAGCTCACTGACACACAACTGACTGACAGACACACAACAGACTGACAACAGAACTTTCTTTCTCTTTCACTTCCACCTTCAATAATCGTTAATTGTTCGATTAATCGATGAATTGTTGCAGCTCCAGTGTTTCCACTTTATTTTATTTACCTGCTGATATCTCTAACAAGATGTATCATCGGTTTTGAGTACCTGTGATCTGCTTCATATCGTTTCTACTGCCCCTTTCTGTTGCCTCTTTCTGGAGCTCTAGCAGGCACAGGACATTTGGCCAATCAGAAGAGAGAATGCGAACCTCTCCTCTGATTGGCTGTTGGGCTGTTTTTGAGTGGCATGTGGTCGGGCCAATCACAGGCAAGTAACTGAAGCCTAAGCTGCATTCATACAAATTGAAAAAAAAAAAAACAACTGGTCACGGTGGGCGGAGTTACCTTGTGTGTGACATCACAGAAAGGAGGAAGTGCTATCCGCTCGTCTTAAAGAGACAGTTCCTACAAATGGGCGGTGTGTGTTTCTGCGTTTATGACCAGTTTGATGCATGGGCAGTATATAGGCTACGTGGCCCAGAGACCTCCCCAAGCACCAAAAAATAACCACAATCACATCTTTCATGCCATGGGGCCTTTAACTCAGGACATGTGAAAACAATGAATTATTATTCCCTTTTTTTAATCACTTATATGGAAAATCATGAACTATCTTTTTAACGAGTCTTGCCATGAATTCTTATTTTTAGCCACAAGCCGCTTTTTAATCGATCTACTGAACATTAGTAACCATGACAACAGCAGGTTTCTGACCTCATGTGGATGGCGGGACAGAACCGGTACATGTAGATGTGTCCGTACTGCCGCAGCTCCTGGGTGAACTCCGGCGCCAGTGTTGCATGATGGGACGGAGGGAAGTAACGCAGAGCATTCCTCAGCGCCAACTGGAGGGAACAGGAGTTTACAGCAGGTCAGTGAACGCAGCACAGAGAGATCACAGTTTCAATAACATCAGAGAGAAAAGTTTGACTTGTCTCTTTAATTATTGACCGAAGCCTTTGAACCAAGGGAACGATTGAAGTTTGATGTTTGAGCTGATGATGCAACACGGCGTGATGATGTCACACGTGTGATAGCGAGCTGCTGGATCACAGGTGACGTCATGGTGACGGACCGACTCAATCAAAAATAAACACTTTGCTGCTTGTAACCACAGCCCCCTCCCCCATCTATCTATCTATCTATCTATCTATCTATCTATCTATCTATCTATCTATCTATCTATCTATCTATCTATCTATCTATCTATCTATCTATCTATCTATCTGGTGTTTTTATGAAATGATTCTTATCAGCATTAATTGGCCACTTTAAAAGACATAAT
>NW_028219980.1:0-18109 GCF_045865225.1 Trachurus japonicus | reverse complement strand
CTGGTTTCCTGTGACCTCTGAAATGTTAAATATTAAATATATGACAAATGATAAAAAGAAAATACAACACCAGTTTTATTGAAACCTTATTATTATAATTAAGTCCTATTAACCACAGATCAGTCTGTCTGTCTGAGCTTTCAGCTGCATCTCATGGGTTTCCTAAAAGACACGAAAATGCAAAAATATTCGCTGGACAATATTTCGCATCAAAACCGTTCAAACTTAAAAAATTATAAATTATAAACCAAAATTTCGCATTTGCCTCCACATCTTACTTAAACCCTTATAACACACTCTTACTGGTTGATTATCCCTCTTTTATTCAACAGCGCTTTATTTCCTTTGCTGTGTCTCTGTCGTCTTGTTACCAGCTCTAACTCAGCAGCTCTGATCACTATCTGATCAATATCAGATCAATATCACACATCGTCCTGCATGTTTGTGTCCCTGTAGCCTTTACATGGGTCCAAACATCCCATCATAAACACCTTAGCGGATCCGATTCACCTGGGTCTGATTAAATATCTGATCGGATTGAAAGAGTCTAGACGCTACGACGACTGATAATCAGCTTGATGCCGCAGATAAACGGCTGAATGGAGCGGATTATTCATTCTGTGCACGCGTAGGAGTCACGTCATGACGTTGGTGGGAAATAGGAAATAGGAAATAGGGAATAGGAAATAGGAAATAGGAAACAGGAAATAGGAAACAGGAAATAGGAAAGTCAAAGCAGTGTTGCCAACTTGGCGACTTTCTCGCTAAATCTAGGGACTTTTCCTGGTGTTGTTAAAGGGACAACGAGGAGTTTCTATTTGGTTATAAAAAAAAGTCTCATATTAATGTGGATGAATCTACGTTACCACTTGTTAATGCACTGCAAAAACTCAAACTCTTACCAAGAACATTTGTCTTATTTCTAGTTGAAACTATCTCATTCTACTTAAAATAAGACTCATCACATCCAAATCTGCTTGTTTTTAGACACTTTTTTACTTCTTTCAAGCAGATTTTCACTTGAAATAAGTAGAAAAATCTGTTGCTTTCACTGGCAGATTTTTCTACTTATTTCAAGTGAAAATACATTTGAAACAAGTGAAAATGATCTAAAAACAAGTTGATTTTTAGGTGATGAGTCTTATTTTAAGTGAAAAGAGAGGAGTTTTGACTAGACAAGAAATTAGACAAATATTCTTGGAAAGATCTTGAGTTTTTGCAGTGCATGCAACAACCGCGTAACATTCACTGACTTATGATGAAAGTTTGAGAAAGAATATTGACGAGGGAATTAACCCACGTGACAAATACGTCCCCGGTGTGAAAGGGTCTTTAAAGTTTTGTTCCTCCGTCTGTTAAAGACGTGAAACGTTTAAACCTCAGTTAAAAAGATCCTGTAAGTTCAGACATGTTTGCAGCAGAGTTATTGATTATTACCAATAATCTGAATGCAGAGGTGGCAAGTAACGAAGTACAAATACTTCGTTACTGTACTTAAGTAGATTTTTCAGGTATCTGTACTTTACTTGAGTATTTATTTTTCTGACGACTTTTTACTTTTACTCCCTACATTTATACGCAAAAATATGTACTTTCTACTCCTTACATTGTAAAAACAGGCTTGTTACTTTTTTTTTTGACACGACGTAAAAGCACCGGTAAAAGACGTGACGAACTAGAGAGGGAAAGAGGGAGAAGAAGAGGGAGGAGGGAGGGGGGGCGGTAGAGAGAGAACCGAGTTACCAACTTGTACTGTAGCAGCGACATGGAGGCAGCAGCATGGAGGAAGGAAGCGGTGGTGGTCGGACTATCCGACGGGGGGGTTGAACACTGTACAATCTGCGCAATATAGCGCATTTATCGTTTACGAGCGGCAAAGCGCAACCTGTCCATGCGCCCGTGTCTGTGTGTACGTGTGTGCGCGTGTGTGGTGCGAGAGAGACGGCAGGTGGACTGACTGGCAGAGATGAGAGGTGGTGAAACGCTGTTTAAAAATTCTTATTGCTATTATTTTGTGAGAGTCTGTGGCGGCCCAAACGTTGGGAAACACTGCCTCTGGTCAGTTCAATCTTGATAATTCTGTCTGAACTTTTTTTGTTTAACAAAATTATCAAATGATGTAGGTTTCATTAACGGCCTGTACTTTCTTACTTTTACTTAAAGCAGAAGTATGCGATATTTTTTGTTAATATAAGTCTTAAATAGTTGTATCTTCCGACAGCAATCACTTACATAGAGTGTTTGGATCGAAACACGGGTCTGTCAGTCACTCTGCTCTGCTCTGAGCCCAGGAGAAAACTTTTCTCGTATCCTACAAGTTTTATCCAATGAGGAGAGAGAACGGCATGAAGGGCTGTGTGTGCAGCCAAGGGATGCGCCTGAATGTGGTGACGTAGGGACGAGGACCAATAGATCCATGACGAGGGCGGGGGCTGCTAACTGCATCGGTCAGTTCTATCTGGTACGAGTTCACGGGTCAGAAGTTACGAGTGGCCGTTATAGTGACTTTCACAGGTAAAACAGGTCGGAGAAACACGAGTGGGTTGCCTGGAACGCTACAAAGTCGTAAGTGTTGTTTCAAAAGCCTGCCTGGAACGCAGCATTAGCCAAAACGACCGGATCGCTTACTTCTGCTTTAAGTACAGAATATGAGTACTTTTGCCACCTCTGTGTACAATACAAATGCCTACGATTCACCATAGTGAAGTACATTAGGATACATTTTGTGTCCGGCAGGTAAACTTAGGCTATGTGAACAATAACATTGATGAAATGGATTCAAGATGAATTATCGTGTGGTTATTTGCTTTGCAGTGAATCGTGCAATGGAAATACTTTTTACTTTTAATAATACTTTTGAGTAAATTTCAGAGCCTGTACTTTTTACTTTTACTTGAGTAGATATTTGGATCAGTACTTTCACTTTTACTTAAGTCGTTTTTTACACAGGTACTTTTACTTCTACTCGAGTAAAGAATCTGGGTACTTTTGCCATCTCTGTCTGAATGTGGAGCTCTGGTTCACTGATGAGTTCATCTCTGCAGTTCAGATCACTGATGTTTTATTTCTCTGCTGTTTCTCTCTCACCACATTGACACCGTATGTGGCTTCACCGCTCCACAGTAGCAGTAACTCTGTCTGCTTTATGATCCGGCCACGTTGGAAATTCCTCAGCTCACGACCAGTTTTCACTATTTATTTACAAGCCTTTATATTTTGGAATATCTTAAAACAACAACACACACACACACAGCTTTAACATGGCTTCACGTGACCGAGCTGCACCAGAGCCAAAGTCTTTTCTCTGCTGAGTCAGAGCTGGATCATCCCAGATTCTCATTTTAGCTCCGTTTACGACTTTCACTCTTTTTTTTTTTTGGTTGCTCCCTCCTCGTCTGATCCTTTTTTCCATCTGTCTCACAAGAGTTGATGGAATGAGGTCAGGGAGGATTTTGGCCAATCCTGTTAGAGAGCGGCGCTGATTTATTTCCTGGTTAACGTCTCGCTCAGAGGGTTCGTGTCCCGTCTGTGTCGTCTTAGAGAAGACGGGCAGCGGGACAAACATCTCCAGCTGGCAGCCGCTGCTCTGGCTTCTTATCCCAGCGTTGGGATGGAATGGGAGTTGGCATCGCTGCTGCCACGCTGTCCAACTGGCATCCCACCGATCCTCCATCAGCCATGTGATGTGTTTAAGAGCAGACGGGTTAGAGCTGCTGTCATAAAGTCACTCGTGTGTGCGACTTGTTTGCATCAAACGTACAACAACAGTGTCTCTCCTCCTCCGCCGGCTGCAGGTCCCGGAGATCCACTGACTCATGCAGCCGCCATGTGGATCTGGATCTGGAAGGTCACCACTGTTAAAGCGATAGTTCACCCAAAATTGAGATTTTTACTCATTATCTCCTCCCCCTCATGTGGACTAATAAGGGCTGGGAGAAGTTTCAGAGTCCTCCGTGGCTTCTCTGAGTTACAGGGGGTCTCGGCGTAGCAGTGCATGTCCATATGACGGTTGCAAATGGATACCAACTGTCTTCGTAACAAAAAGACACACCAAAAAACATCCAAATACCTCCATGCACTGCAAAAACTCAAAATCTTTCCAAGAATATTTGTCTTATTTCTTGTCAGAATGTCTCATTTCTAGTCAAAACTAATCTCTTTCCACTTAAAATAAGACTCATCACCTAAAAATGAACTTGTTTTTAGATCATTTTCACTTGTTTGAAACAAATATTCACTTGAAATAAGTAGAAAAATCTGCCAGTGAAAGCAAGTTTTTTGTGCTTGTAATAAGGAAGAAAAATTTGCTCCACTGTCAGATTTTTCTACTTATTTAAAGTGGAAAATTAGCTTGAAAAAAGTAAAAAGTGTCTAAAAACAAGCTGCTTTTTAATGTGATGAGTCTTATTTTAAGTAGAATGAGATTTATTGACTAGAAATGACATTTTGACTAGAAATAAGACAAATATTCTTGGTAAGATTTTGAATTTTTGCAGTGTGTATGTAATGTCCGTCTTGTATTGAAGCCCTGAAATAAGAAATTGTCCTGAAAAAACTTAAATAAGTCTATATTTCAAGCTTGTTTTGTAGCAGAAGCTTCTTGAAGCTCCTCTTCCCGGTTCGTCCAAATTTGACTTTTTTTCGGGACAGTTTTGCTTTTCAGGGCTTCAATACAAGACGGACATTACATATATCCGGACATACATAGTCCCATTACACTATCCCTTTAATGTTTAACGCGGAGGGAGCTGGGAGTCTGTTCTCAGACCGGAGCCTTTGAAAATGACCTGAAATAATCCAGATCCAGATCCAGATGTCACTAATACAGAACCTGGCCTCTGCTGCTGCTGCTGCTGCTGCTGCACCAACAGGGGATGATGATAAAACACAGCGATGCCAGTCCAGAGTCCAGAGTCCAGAGTGTGAATCTAAACACAGCAGCCAAGTTTAACATGAAATCACAAATAACAAGAAAAGAAAAGAAAAAAACAGACTTTCTGTCCAGAAACCAAACTGTTTCAACATGAACGCTGCTGCTTTCTAATCCCTCGCTTTTCTCTGCTTAGCTCCTAACACCTAAACTGCTTTTATTTAGTTTTACAGTACGACTGCAACTAACCATTATTATGGTCGTTGACTAATCTATCCATTATTTTTTCCATTAGTGGACTTGAGACAAACTGTTTGTAAAAAGGGGCTATACAAATAAAATGACCTTGCCTTGCCATTAGTCACGATTATTTAGTCAGCTTCTGTTCCTACTTTGGTTTCTCCTATCTATCTATCTATCTATCTATCTATCTATCTATCTATCTATCTATCTATCTATCTATCTATCTATCTATCTATCTATCTATCTATCTATCTATCTATCTATCGTTCTATCTATCGTTCTATCTATCTATCTATCGTTCTATCTATCTATCTATCGTTCTATCTATCGTTCTATCTATCGTTCTATCTATCTATCTATCTATCTATCTATCTATCTATCTATCTATCTATCTATCTATCTATCTATCTATCTGTCTATCTGTCTATCTATCTATCTATCTATCTATCTATCGTTCTATCTATCGTTCTATCTATCGTTCTATCTATCTATCTATCTATCTATCGTTCTATCTATCTATCTATCTATCGTTCTATCTATCGTTCTATCTATCGTTCTATCTATCTATCTATCGTTCTATCTATCTATCTATCTATCTATCTATCTATCTATCTATCTATCTATCTATCGTTCTATCTATCGTTCTATCTATAGTTCTATCTATCGTTCTATCTATCTATCTATCTATCTATCTATCTATCTATCTATCTATCTATCTATCTATCTATCTATCTATCTATCTATCTATCTATCTATCTATCTATCTATCTATCTATCTATCTATCTATCTATCTATCTATCTATCTATCTATCTATCCATCCATCTATCCATCTATCTATCCATCTATCCTGTGATCATACAGCAGGGTTTTATAAATACGGGGCATTGACGTGTTTTTATCGTGGATGATGTAATAGATTACTTGGAGTACTGGTTGCCGTGGCGTCGGTATCTCTCTGAGCTGTGAAGGTCGTAGTCTCTCTCTCTCTCTGTGTGTGTGTGTGTGTTGTTGTCTGGACCAGAGGTCACAGGTTTGAGCCGAGCGGAGGAAGAGGAAGTGGATGAAGTGCTATTTGGAGACTGGCACTAATCTGGTTACTGTGGTTTCATCTCTCTCTTTCTCTCTCTCTGCATCATGTGCCCAACACGCATTTTCTCTTTTTATTCTGCACAGCTCAAGTGGAAATGGCCTTTTCAGAGGATTTAAGTGTTTTCTCGTGTTTTATGTTGCACACAAACACACACACACACACACACACACACACACACTGGGTCATTACTGCAGTGAAAGTGTTTGGGCAGAGCCGATGGAAAATGTGTGAACAAGGTTTCCTGATTTATTAACAAGCTCTCGACTCGGTGATATGAGACGATGTTCTTTTTCCATTGTTTGTGTTGGAACGGCTGCGACCGAGCTGCGTTTCTGTCACTGTGTGTGTGTGTGTGTGTGTGTGTGTGTGCAGAGATGGACAGAGTACTCGATCCACCAGTACTTGAGTAAGAGTACAAATACTACTGGTCAAAATTTACTCCGTTACAAGTAAAAGTAGCTCAGTCCACATGTTACTCCAGTAAGAGTAAAAAAGTACTTGCTTTTAAAGGTACTTAAGTATCCAAAAGTACATGCTTTTAAATTTACTCTAAGTAAGAGTAAGAGTAAATGTCTTATTTTTCACATCAATGAATTACTATAATTTTTAATTTTTTCTAAATGAATTTAAAGCAGTACTAAAGAACTTTCAGTTTTGGTTGAGTTTGGCGGCGCCTGTGGACCAAAGCGGTAGTGTTTTGCCTGAAGGAAGACTCCATTTCCCATGAGCACTAGCGTGAAGCCCTGTAAATATCCTGCATTAAAATTAACAGAAGACATCAAAACTAAGTTTCTGTTTCCAGTGGATCATTTCAAAGTGAAAACACAAACATAATCCATTGCTAAAGTGCCGTTTTGCCTGTTCCCTCCTTATTGTGACTCGCAAAAGTGAAAGTGAAACTTAAGTGAGAGCAGGGTTCCTACCATGCTCCTCAAAGCTGCTTAGTGCCAGAGAAAGAGATACAGACCATAATGATACAGACCCCCTCAGACCACGACAGAGGTGTCATTCAACTTGTTCTAAATCGATGTATTATCACAAAAGTTATGAAAATATTTTATGAAGGTTGAAAAGTTACTTAGTGCTGGTTTAAAGACCTTTTCACTCTGTTTGTGAGAATGAACTCTTTGAGTGTGTAGCCGATGTCATATCTGGCCCTCTGCGTTGTGTTTCTCACGGCCCTCTGCCCTAGGTGGGGTTCGCACCTGAGGCGACGATGCTAACCTCTTCGCCAAGAGGTTGACAACCACTTAGCAGGTTGGTTAGCACGTCTTTCATGGGTGGAGTGAGTGCTCATCCGTTACGAAAGCAGCTGCACTGATGTGCTGCTTTTAGGGGTTAGGGTTTCCTTCTGTGACAAACACAGCTTGTGTCCAATAGGATTTTAGAAAAAGACCTGAAAGTAACCAGTACTTTTCAGCCTTCCTACTAATTAACTCCAGTAAAAGTAAAAATATTTGTCTTGGAAATGTATTCAAGTAAGAGTAATACCGGTAAGTACCAAAGAAATCTAATACTCAAGTAAAGTACAAATCCTCTGGATATAGTAAATTTACTCCGTTACTGTCCACCACTGTGTGTGTGTGTGTGTGTGTGCGTGTGCGTGTGTGTGTTTCTATCGTCCCGTCAGCTGCTCTGTGTAAAGACAAGGTCATATATTCTCTCACTGTTTCCTGTTTTGAAGAGCAGCGCGGCCTCACAGCTTGACTCATGCTGTCTTATCAGGGAGTAATGCTGTTAGATGAGTTGTTTTTGCTGCTTTTCTTTTTTTTTTTTTTTAAGGGGGGAGTGAGTATCAGTATCAGTATCAGTCGCCCCTCAGGGCTGCAACTATATATATATATAAATATAAATACATGTTATCTGTGTTTTATTTCTGGATGTCTTTCTTGGTAACATGACAGAAAAAAAAGGGATAATGCCCGTGTTGAACTGTCATAAAAGCAGAAACAGCCGACGTTTAAATCAAGAGTTGTTGCGAACTAATGATTATTTTTAATCATCATTCAGTCGCCTGGTTATTATTTTATCCTTATTTGCCAGAAAATAGTGAAAAATGACCTCACAAACCTCAAGTTTACAGAGTCATTTATAGACAACACAAGCCTGAGTCCAGTTGTTCATGACACAAACTCTCCTCCATCTCTACTCCTCTCTCATCCATCACTTAGGCTCGCTAGCTAAGTTAGCAAGCTATAATGTAGCAAGCCTACTAGCTAACAGTTAGCTATGTTAGCTAAACACACTTGCACATAGGCTACACACATACACACACTGAGCTCGGTCCCGCCCCAAACATTAAATATCCCACCCGCTCGATAACAACCAAATAACAATCAAATTAGTTTTCCTTACTCGGGTAGGAGCCTAAACTTGTGCGGAAACTCGTGGAAGGAGGCGCGACAAACAGAACAAACGGCCATTTCTGAACCTTTAAACCTTTAATCATCATTCAGTCGCCGATGGGAATCTTTTACTATCTCACGATTAGATTTGATTCTGATTTTTGAGGTTACGATTCGATTCAAAATGGATTTTCGATTCAAACCGATTTGATTCTGTGGTATATTTCGATGTCGATGCTGATGAAATAATGACCACTCTGACACGTCTTCTTTGTAGATGATAAAAAAGAGTTTATTGCAAAAAAGATACAGTGTCAAAAAGCCGAATCTTCGAGAAGTCTCCGGAGCCAAATATGAGACCTCTGGGTCTTGGCCAAAAGTCCAGACCTTATATATGTTTCTAAAACTCAACCTCTCTAAACAGAAGAATGTAGGTGACCAGGATGGTCATAAACTAAAACAATACCTAACCTGTCCAAATTACACTCTGGTATTTACCATCCTGACCAGTCAGTTATCCTTTAGGCCAACTTAAACATGGGAGAAGCAAACCAAATACAGGTGTCCAGAAAAAGTGACCTAACGTAAACATATAGGCCTAGTGTTCAGTCTAAACAAAACCTTGTTTCATATTATAACAGTCATTTACCTTCAGGCAAACAAAGAACACACCTGGAGATGAAAGACAATTCTAAAGATAAAAGTAAAGAATTTGAAGTGGATTATATACTAAACACAAAAGTAACTCTCAGGGTAAATTACTTACAAATTAGGAGGTAGAAAATACACTACAATTCCTAATGATTTCTGCTTCAGTCTGTCGGTGTTAAAGGATCCTCATGATCTACTCCAGTCTGCTTTACAAGACAGAACGACTAAAGTGTCTTTTTCACATTTATTGAGTTTTAAACATTTATCCATGCTTAGATGGAATTGTTGAAACTGTTGCATAAAACCAATATCACATATTGCTTAAGTAACAAAATTAAAAGGGCCTCTTTATTAAAAAAAATAGTGCAGTTAAACATGCTGCCTTTTAAATTCTAAGGAAATGGAGGCCGACAGCCAGCAGATTTGTTTCATTTTTTTTTTGGGGACATTTTTTATCGATTCTGAATCGTATTAAATGAGAATTGCGATTCTTATGTGAATCAATTTTTCGGCACACCACTAGCTACTGGTTATTATTTTATCCTTAGTGCCAGAAAATAGTGAAAAATGACCTCACAAACCTCCAGTTTACAGAGGTCATCAGAGTCATTTATAGACAACACAGGCCTGAGTCCAGTTGTTTATGAGTCATTTTCATGTTTAAGGTTTAGACACAGTGAGTGTGAGCTGGGTGATGATGAAGTTACTCATCTCAGAATGAACCGATTACATCCACAGTCAATAATCTGAATTCCTCTCAGTCTTTTTTATCAGAGTCAACGACACCGGGGACTCGCCACCGCCGCCGCCGCCGCTGGTTTCTCTGTCTAATTATGGCCTCTCCTCACTTCACAGGAATGTTGTAAAACTGGCTGAAAAACTCTGTGTTTTCCTCTTTAAAATAACCGGGTCAGTAGAGTTTTTTTTTTATTTAGCCGGAGCTGAAAAGGGGCATTTCTTGCATTTCTGGCCCCGTTGTGTCCTCAGCCGCTCGGATTCCACACTCAGATCGTCCCACATTCCTGCTGTGGATTTATTTTTCCAGCAGCAGCAGCAGCCGGCGGTCGGTCGGTCGGTCGGTCAGTTGGATGGACGGACGGTCGGTCGCAGGATGATTTCACCCCACAGACAAAAAAAAAAAAAGAAAAAAAGAGGAAAACCTCCCTGGTCGTCTCTGTTCGCTGTGTCAGCAACAGGCGTGGCAGAGAGAGGGGAAGGGAGGGAGAGGGAGGGAGGGGCTGAGTTTGACAGAGTGAGAGAAACAACACTGCAAAAACTCAAAATCTTTCCAAGAATATTTGTCTTATTTCTAGTCAAAATGTCATTTCTAGTCAAAACTAATCTCATTATACTTCAAATAAGACTCATCACATTAAAAAGTAGCTTGTTTTTAGACACTTTTTACTTCTTTCAAGCAGATTTTAATTTGAAAAATCTGACAGTGGAGCAAGTTTTTCTTCCTAAGCACAAAAAACTTGCTTTCACTGGCAGATTTTTCTACTTATTTCAAGTGAAAATTTGTTTGAAACAAGTGAAAATTATCTAAAAACAAGTTCATTTTTAGGTGATGAGTCTTATTTTAAGTGAAAAGAGATCAGTTTTGACTAGAAATGAGACATTTTGACAAGAAATAAGACAAATATTCTTGGAAAGATTTTGAGTTTTTGCAGTGGAGGAGAGAAAGAAGGAGTAAAGACAAGAAAAGAGAGGGATGAGAGGAGAAAAAAGAGGTGAAAACACTGTAGCAGAGAGAGAAAAACAAACCCAGTGACTGAACTTCCCGCTCTGTGTGGCCTGGCGTGCCTGTTGCTAGGATACGGTCACTGAACAGGAGATGTGATGTAGGCTACCAACAGTGTTTTTCCCTCTCTGTCCCAAAGCTGCACATCATCATCATCAACCAATCAGATGTTATGCTTGTCGTTACATCACGACCATTGATCATATTTTGATTAATAGCCTAATCAGTTTTAATTAAAGTCATTTATAGATCAAAAATATCAAATTTGAACTGATTCTGGGTTCTGAAATATGAGAAGTCAATGTTTGACTTTTTACGTGGGGAAAAAAATTCAATAAGAAATAGGCTAACAGATTTTTTAAATAGCTAAATTATCAATATTTTTAAAGGTAGAGTCTGGAGTTTTGTTCGTTGCACTTTGTAAACAAAACATTGAAACTGGGCCCCTCCTCCTCTCGGGCTAAGCTGTGTAGCCTCTAGAGTGCCTATAGAGAGAGAGTGGCGACAACGGAAGTTCAAAATGCTGGCCGATCACGTGGTCCATGTAGCCTCAGAAAGTTCCCGGAAGTGCTTGGCGGGCAATTGAAAGCAATAGGAAAACCCCGATAATTGCTAAATAACGGTCAATAAATGCTTTGTTTTGCGGTATTTATATGCTTGTGTTAATTACTTTTAACTGTGTTAAGTTTACTTAACCCCTACAGTCATCAACAGCAATAAAAATCGTAGCATTTTCTCTGTTTTTATCAAACTTTCAGACTTGAATGAGGCAAACTGACAGGTCACTCACAACATGTCTGGACTCACAACTGCATAATGATGTGTTCAAATAGGAAATCCATGCAAATGCTAAAATTTGATTTGAATTCATTGTAAATACACGTAATTCTATCACTATTTGTTAACTATTCTTCTTATTAGGCTATGCTTGTGTTGCTTTGAACCCTGTTAACTTGACTAAACCCTTACTGTTGTTGATAGCAATAAAACTGTAATATTTCCTCTTTTTTAACTTTCAGACTTGGTTGAGGCAGAGTAACAAGTGACTATGATTTGACAATTGACTACACAACAGCATTATGATGATAACTCTAATAGAAAATCCATGGCAAATAAATTAAAGTTTAATTTTAATTCATTGCAAACATATGGAATTTTATCACTATTTGTTAACTGTATACTTATCCCAAACTTACTGTACTCAGTGATGCATAATAAAACAGAGTCATGTTTTACCCAGTGCACTTAATATCACAATAAATTCCTTAAAAACAGATCTACAGAAGTCAAACAGATCAGCATGTCAAGCTGTTTGCGTCCTTTCCGCTGTGTTGTCCTTGAATATAGTCTTCACCATGGTATGCTGTGCTGCACGGGGATGCTCCAGTCGCTTGGAGAAAGGCCTGCACATGTATGGCTTCCCCAAACACAGGGACAGGAGAAAAGCATGGCTGGCTAAAGTCAGAAGGAGCAATTTAAACACCTAGATTTCAACAACAAAAAAATATGTGAGGTAATCATATTCAAACAATTTGCTCTTTCACACACTTTCAAATACCACGCCACTGGGAAGTTTAATACTTTTTTAATTAACAGAGCAGAACAGGAAAAACAATGCAAGAAGAATCACAGAATCACAGCTCCTAAAACAGTAGCAACGACAAGAGAGGGCAGAATCCATTGGGCTACATGTAATAAATGTCACCACAGACATGGGTAGCCCTAAGCAGGCCATGTGGAAATCCTTTGGGGTTGAATAAAACATAGGTGACACATCCAGCAACACCAGACAGGCATTTCTTCTTCATGGCTGTTGTCCCACATCTGGTGAAACAGTTAACACATAAGAGACATGTTACATCCTTGTCATCATCACTCCTGATGTACAGCATCAATGTCTATGATTATTGATTAACTATATATTGCTCTGGCCCATACATTCTTCATTTATAAAAATATATATTTCTAGTTATAGCTGACATAGTCAAAAAGGTGATCACTAGTCACTAGTTGCTGTAGTGTTTATTTACGGGAGTCATAGTGGATGCTGCTGTGCTGGGGTGCATTACATTCAACAGTGTTCCTCTCCATTAAAATACTTGAAGGCAAAATATGAGCAACAATTGTTGAGATAATGCAGTCCAACACACAATGATCTCAACAAATAACATAAAGTACAATGAACACTACTTTTCTGATGTCAACAAAAACTGAACATGTATAAAATTTATGAAAGCAGAATTTATGGCACAGCTGGTATACTGCACTGCATGATGTTGCACAGGTGTATCAAATAATATGACCAATAGTGTATATAATGTTTAGTATGATTACTTGAGAACATGCCATGGCTAGATGTGTATTTTAATCAGTCAGTGGTTTAACAAATAAATTAGCAAATCAGAACATTTTCCCATGTTTGAGACAGCAGTCCAGAATGTCCTCATATCATAAACTTCACCCATCTTTCCGCAGCCTCAATGATATTAATTTTATGTTTAACTGCAATCACACTCCCTATACATTAACCTCGCTACTAGTCTGACAATTGACAGCGTTGGATTAAGTTATATTTAGAGAACAGAATTACATTTAGCAGCCTGTTGCATGTGTTGCTATCGTTAGCCAGAGTGCTAGCCTAAACTTTTATCTGTTAATATTCTCTAAATATTCAAATCTAGACGGGGATAATCCGCCAACATACTTAATTACTCATGTCGATTTAATTCAGATGCACTACTGATATGAAAATGCCATTTTTAAAACATTTTACCTTGAACAAGTGCTGCTCCGACCAGCTGCTCCATTGGAATACATTGAGCGGCGGTTAGCTTATGCTAACTTCCGGGAACTTTTGAGGGGCTCCATGCGCCGCCATTGCTGTGAAAAAACTGAACCATTGCAGTGAACGGAGGTGGCGCCACTCTCTCTCTATAGGCACTCTAGTAGCCTCCTGCTCCTGACAGCAGCGGTTGTCATGACAACAAAGGAAAGGAAATACAGTCTGAGTGAAGCTCTGGAGCCGTGGGCCGATAGCCGACCGTCACCAACACCGGGGGGAGCCTCCAGTGTTATGTTGTTAAGCCGTCGTGGTTAGGGTTAGCTGGGAAGACGGTGTTAGCGGCGGATGCTAACCGCTACCGCTAGCCGAAGTTAGCATCGAGCTAGCTCTAGCTCACCACAACGTCCCTAATACTTGTTACCAGTGGAGGCTTTAGTTGTCGGTGACGGTGGGGAATCGGTCTGCAGCTCCAGTGCTTCACTCAGACTGTATTTCTTTGTCTTTGCGGTCCTGACTGCTGCTGCTGCTGAGAGAGAGAGACGTGCTAGCTGCTAGCACTCGTTAGCATCAGAGACAGCTAGTGCAGCTAGCTAGCAGCCCTGAGCTTTTTATACCTAGTTTTTATAATTGCTGGCGTTTTGTTTTGTGATGTGGGCAGCAAAGTAAGAATTTCATTGTCAGGGAAACTCACCTTTCCACTGTACAAATGACAATAAACACTTTTGACTTTGACTGAGCTGGATTTCATTCGTAGCCTGTAGCTAAGTCAAGCGTTTATTATTGGGCAAAAAACTCCAGACTCAACCTTTTAAAGAAAGATGAATTGATAAAGAAATGAATGAGATCATTAGTCTGTTGGCTGATTTGTTGCTCCACATAGCCTAAATCATAAACTGTTGTTGTGTTTATGGGCATTAAAACTTAGTGAAATGATGTTTAAGTAGCTACTATCACTATAAAGTTAGTTTATTCAATAACCAGATGGACTCATTAAACATGTCGTTTTTAATTCACTTATTTTAAATGTTTGATGTTCTCTCCTCTGTCCTTCCTGTGCCCTCACCTGTTCAACACCTCTCTTCCTCTTCCTCTCTTCCTCTCTTACTCTCTTCCTCTCTTCCTCCTCCTCCTCCTCTAACAGCTGTTTCTCACATCCCTTCGTCCTCGCCTCTAAAACTCTACGACTCTCTTCCTCCACCTCCTCCTCCTCCTGTTTCCTCCTCCGTCTCTTCCTGCCTCCACTCCTCCGTCCGACTGCAGCAGTTTATTCTAGCTGGGACTCGTGTGTGTGTGTGTGTGTGTGTGTGTCAGTCATTGTTGTAGCTAGTCTTTTTGTTCCCAGGCTTTATTTAGCCATTGTTAATCACTCTGTTGGCCTGCGACCACCATTCACCCAGTTTCTGATGAGCACTCAACTATTACAGGGCAAAGAAAAGCCACCGGGAACAAACATGGAGCTGCTCTCTCTCTCTCTCTGTCCTTCTCTTTCTTTCTTTCTTTTCCTTTTTCTTTCTTTCTGTCTCTTCCTTAAATTCCTTCCCTGGGATTCCTCTCTGGGATGGGCAGTTACACACTCATTAAACAGGAATGAAGATGCAACAGGGGTGTGTGCTTTGTACATAGTATGGCTATGCACTGCAAAAACTCAAAATCTTACCAAGAATATTTGTCTTATTTCTAGTCAAAATGTCATTTCTAGTCAAAACAAATCTCATTCTATTTAAAATAAGACTCATCACATTAAAAAGTAGCTTGTTTTTAGACACTTTTTACTTCTTTCAAGCAGATTTTCACTTGAAATAAGTAGAAAAATCTTTCTTATTACAAGCACAAAAAACTTGCTTTCACTGGCAGATTTTTCTACTTATTTCAAGTTAAAATTTGTTTGAAACAAGTGAAAATGATCTAAAAACAAGTTCATTTTTAGGTGATGAGTCTTATTTAAAGTGGAAAGAGTTTAGTTTTGACTAGAAATGAGACATTTTGACAAGAAATAAGACAAATATTCTTGGAAAGATTTTGAGTTTTTGCAGTGTGTGTGTTGTTTTTAGATTGTTTAGCGGGATGAAAGATTGCGGCTTGTTCTGTTCTGTGTGGAAATGAAAAGGTTTTTTCTTTTTTTCTCTTTTTTTACTGTTCTCAGCTAATTACAGTGATGTTTTACAACACATACACATTGCTCCCTCGTTCGCCGCACCGACACAATCAGATGTGATGAAAGCCATCTGCTGAGATAGACACTGGGAGTGTTTTTCCATTGTGTGCATGTGTGTCAGTGAGTGTGTGTGTGTGTGTATGTGTGTGTGTTTGTTTTGTCAACCCCACTGCTGTGTCATGTGTTGGCCCATGTTTGCTTTTATAAGTGGTTCCAAATGTGGGCAAGTGAGTGCCCCTGTTCAGGGAGTCCCATCACATCTCAGTGTTGTGGTGTTTACGGAGCACAGAGCTGCTGCTGGCGAACGCACACTGCAAAAACTCTACATCTTTCCAAGAATATTTGTGTTATTTCTTGTCAAAATGTCTCATTTCTAGTCAAAACTAAACTCTTTCCACTTAAAATAAGACTCATCACCTAAAAATGAACTTGTTTTTAGATCATTTTCACTTGTTCCAAACAAATTTTCACTTGAAATAAGTAGAAAAATCTGCCAGTGAAAGCAAGTTTTTTTGTGCTTGTAATAAGAAAGAAAAACTTGCTCCACTATCAGATTTGTCTACTTATTTCAAGTGAAAATCTGCTTGAAAGAAGTAAAAAGTGTCTAAAAACAAGCTGCTTTTTATATGACAAGTCTTATTTGAAGTAGAATAAGATTTGTTTTGACTAGAAATGACATTTTGACTAGAAATAAGACAAATATTCTTGGTAAGATTTTGAGTTTTTGCAGTGCAGCCACTGATCCAGAATGTGTTGGTGTTTTTATGAATGAATGAATGTCTCTGTCTCTTTGATTCTCCTGTTAATTAAAGTCATAAACTCAGGAATCCTAAACTAAATTATAGCTGCTGCGCAGCGATGGGTCGGGTCCGGGCTACTTTTGGGCAAATTTAGGCAATTCTGAGCAACAAACAGGAGAATAGGAAGACAGGACAGTTGACCTTATAATGTTCAATTTGCATTAGTTGAGGATTGAACCCACAACCTCGGGAACCAAAGACTGTTGTCTATCGCACTGAGCTACTTGACAAGTGGCATTCAACAGTGGCTTCACAAATTGAGTAAGCCATTCACTGTCGTGTAGGCAGATTTGAAACCACAGTAAAAAGAAAAATCAGTTTTTGAGGTAAAATAATGATATGTATTTGTCAAACATCTACTAGTCTAAGATGTTAAGAGCTTTCGCACATGGTCCAGTCCAAGCTATTTGGATCATCATCGTCATCATCTCCCTTGCTGGGTCTCGAACTCACAATCTCTGACACCAAGAACCAGCTCCTAACTCGCTGAGCTAATTGGCTGGTAGTGAGACCTGCTGTGTAGCTTCATTTATCCACTCAGGTGAGTCAGTGCCCGGGCAGCTGTTGTGATGAAATGGTCAAAATGTCAATAATTCAGTCATCTAAACAAAAATCTGATAATACATAAATTGCATCTTGACAGCATGGAAATGTTGGTGATTTGTTTTTAATGATACGTGTTTTGCTTCATAAGAGAAAATATGATGTTTATAAATTCCACTCTCACATTGACTGCAGTTGTTCCCATGAGAGCAGAATTCAAAATGTTCTCAAAAATTCAGTTTTTGAATTAAAATTCTGATATTTGCTAAACTTCATCAACCATGACTCCAGAATATTCTCATTTTTTTTCAGGAAGTTTGAAAATGTATTTAGCAAGAATTTGATGGTATATGTTTACAGTACTGTTTACAGTCAAACGTTTTCATGCACTGTAGGCTCAATTTTTGCTTAATCAAAAATCCGAGAAACAAGTTTTGTGGAGGACGGTCTGGAGATGCTCTGTAGCAAGTTTGGTGTCAATTGAGCAAAAATTGTGGGAGGAGATACATTTTAAAAGTTTTACAGTTATTGAAAAAAACAGAGTGATGGACTTCATAATTTGTAATAAGTTTAAGTGGACAAAAGTTTCAGCAGTATTGAGGCTACATTGTGGTGAAGTTTCAACACTGTAGCATCTACCGTTGGTTTGGTAGGAATTTTTAAAGTTTTTAAATTTAAACGCTTATTGTGCCCCCCCTAGGAGGGGGGGGCACATGTCCTTGGAGTTGAGTGCATCTGGCATGGGACTGAACCTTTGTGCAAAGTTTGGTGAGTTTTCGCCCATGGGAAGTATGACTTCCTTGGAAGAAGAAGAAAGAAAGAAAGAAGAAGAAGAAGAATTCCTAGGAATACAATAGTGTCCTGGCAGCTGCGCTGCCCGGACCCTA
>NW_028219979.1:0-8564 GCF_045865225.1 Trachurus japonicus | reverse complement strand
TTAGGATAATTAGGATACACGCAAAAAAATAAAAATAAAACTGCTGAAACCATCTGTGTTGTGCTTCCTTAAGGTAACTTCAATGTGCACTCTTGTATGTTTTTGTGTCTTTGTGATGTCCAATTTCAATTGTAGAGCTTGCATTTTGCCAAGTGGGGGTATTGTTGATGGTCTTGAACTCTACAAAAGGCTTTAAAACTTGATTGAAGTTCGGGGCTAAAATTCAGTTGGATTAAGCTGAGGATACAGGTTGGGTTGGTTGTAGGTATTTACCCAAGCTTAAGCTAAGGGCCTTTAGGTACGCTGTATCAATAAGAGTTGTCAAAAGTACAAATGTATTGTACTTGCTAGTCTTTTTTTAAAGTATATTTTTGGGGCTTTTAATGCCTTCAATTGATATCAAAATCGAGAGAGAGACAGGAAATGGGGAGGCAGAGAGGGGGAATAACATGCAGTAAAGGCTTGCCCGATGCGGGATTCGAACCGGGGCCTCCTGCAGTGAGGACAGAAGCCTCAACATGGGGCGGCAGCTCTAACAGGTGAGCTAAACGCTGCCCTGGAAGGAAAGTTAAGACTAACTTTATTTCTTATCATTTCAGTCTAAGAGAGTCTGTTTGTTCTCTGGTGTGACTATACAGTGAAGTCAGTGTTACTCTATGCTTTGCCATGAAGAAGTGCTCTTGTAAACTTGAGAAATGGAAATCATTGGCCAAACAAGTCGCAAACAAATAACTGAAAAGAGCAAATCCTCACTCATTCTCTAAGACATTTCACGAATGTATTGTTGGACAAGGTCTCAGTCTGACTTATTAGTGTGACTGCTGAAGCAGTCACACTATTGTTCTTCTGTTTGGCCATTTTCTTCCGCCTTTTTACGGTCTTCTTCTAGTCCTTCATACTTTGTGCTATTTCAACAATTCATATATCAAAACGTGCAGCTTTTTTTGAACTTTATCGGCATTACTTTTCTCTTTTTAACTATTTATACTTTTTTAAATATTTAACTTTTTCACAAAAAATCTCACATTCATCCAAGTCTCAACCTCTCTTCTTCACAACTCCACTGTAGTGTAGGGGTTAGGGTGGATGTTTGCCAACCCTAAGGTCACTGGTTCGAATCCAAGGGAAGAACTCTTGTTATGTTATGTTGAATTCTGCTCTCCTCCCCCGCCTTCAATTGGTTACAGGTGTTTGTTATCTCCTTGATTACTCGTACCAGTTTGCAGCACATCATCACATTACAATGAATGACAACAGGTTTGAAAGCAGTGTGCTCTCTGTAGCCGAGTGGCAGAGTAAAGGTTTAGTGATCATATGGTCATGGGTTCGATTCCTGCCTTAGTCATTTCACATCATTGCTTGACTTTTGATTCCAATTATTCAGCTGTCATTGGACAGTCTTTGATTCCTCATAGTATAAAGCTCATTGTAACTCAGGTTCTCTGTGGCCATATGGTTAGTGTGTTAGGTGTTGTGCTATTTCAACAATTCATATATCAAAACGTGCAGCTTTTTTTGAACTTTATCGGCATTACTTTTCTCTTTTTAACTATTTATACTTTTTAAAATATTTAACTTTTTCTGCAAATTAAACTCTAGACAAATTATTTTCTCCAGTTTTGTAGCCACACTTGTCTTCTGGCTAAAATTCTGGTTAAAAATGCAAAGAGACTTAGATAATAATTTAAAATATTTTTTAAATGCAGCCAGGGAGCTCTCTGCTCTCATTCAGCCCAATGCTGAGAGTTCTCCACAACTCTGTCTGTAGTCCAGTTGGTTACAGGTGTTTGTTAAGAGACGCATTAATTGCTTCTGCCACCGTTTGCAGCACATCATCACATTACAATGGCAACATGCTTATGTCTGTGCTCTCTGTGGCGAAGTGGCAGAGTAAAGGTTTATTGATCATGAGGTCATGGGTTCGATTCCTTACTTTTTTTTTTAAGCAGAAGCCAGTGATCCTCTTATCAAAGGTTTTCTTTACCCCTCACATACTGTCTCTGTCTGTAGCCTAGTGGTTAGCTTGCTGGTCTGGAGACCTGAAGGTTGCTGGTTCAAATCTTGCCTCAACAACAATTATAGTGAATTATTTTCCCAGTCGTCCTCTGTTGACTTCTGATAACTTGCTTCATGTTGAAACTGCTGCTCTCAGCCTGAAATTCACAGAAATTTTCATTCTAAGTCATTCAAGCTTGACTCTCAAGCTTTCTTGATGTTGACAGTGTGCAGATCATTAACAGACAACAGTCTCTGCAACTGTGTGTGCACCGTGGCCTAGAGGCAGAGTGGAAGTCTAATGACCAAGAGGTTGTGGGTTCGATTCCAACCTTGGTCAAACATTTGTATGGTGATCACTGCTTGCATTTGCTAATTCTGCAACAGCGTTCAGTTGCTGTCAGCAGTCACACCATTTCCATTCTTGGAAATGCTTTTTCTAGTTCATCATAATGACCTGTCTACCTTGAAACAGCAGTCTGGTTTAGCATCATTTTATCTTTTGCTTCTCACTATTGTGAGTCATGGTGTAACATCCAGCTAACCACTTGCCGAAAACTCGGCTACTTGTGGATGCTCCATGCTGTTCTAAACATTAGTGGAAAAAGGGCAACCAGCAGGGGAGGAGGTTGGACTTGGACCTGAAGGCAGTGTTGCTCTTAGACAGATATAGATGTGTAGTGTCACCATTTCAAATGTTTAGTGTGTTGGATTGATGCTACAGACATGTAAGTCATGTTTTTGTGCATATTCAAGCTTCGAAAAAACTACTGAACAAACTATAACCATGTACAATTTCTTTTTTTAATTGTTTGGATCTGGCCTAGTGTATACAGTAGTGATGCCTTTTTATGAGCTCAGCAGTTAATTATTTCTCAGGTCCTACTTAATTTCACATGGACTATGCTGTTGTTACATTGGCCCTAACAAAATAGCCTGTTGAAACTACTGACAGCCATAAGCAATACATTGTGCAGCATGAACAGAGTTTATAACAGTGTGGGTTGGACTACTAATTCAACAGAGACTTTAGGAAATAAAGCAGGACCTAACCAAAATGTCAAAATACTAAAGCAGTATTACAGTAAACTGTGAGTTAGACAGAAATTGTGAATTACTTTCAAGTATAAAGGGCAGCATTATATTTTACATCATATACTGAAAGTAGTTCTAATTATTATTCATCTACTGTAATTATCATTCAAATGTGAATTATAGTATTTATATTTGCTGATATATTTACATTAATTGTAGTGAATTTAACTACAGTATGAACCTAAATTCAAAGTTTTAGTCCTCATGCTGCTGAAACTACAACACAAGAGTTTTACATTTCAATTGCAATTCCTATGCATCCAAGAAGAGCATCAGTGTGTGAAAGTCACTTTCAACAGTTTCTAATGATTACCTGGATCAAGTGCCACTTATTATACTGTATGTTCCTGTATGACAAACAGCAGCCATCTGTGTTTCACTTTTACAATAAATTGTTTTTCAGATAACTTTGTGGTGGACCATAGCGCCTGTGTGAGAGCATGCCCCAGTAACAAGATGGAGGTGGAGGAAAACCGCATTAAGATGTGCATTCCCTGTACTGACATCTGCCCAAAAGGTAAACCTCATGTGTTGTTAAAGTGAAGTAGTATTTTTGTTGCATCACTGTTTCTAATAGGGCACGCAGTGGAGATGCTACTGTATGTAGCATTTAAACAACAATTGAACAACAAACCTTTGCCACATGTTTAACCATAGTTAACACACAAAGCTGTCAGTAGCCTTTGCAAGTTCCCATTTGGTTTAAACTTGCACACTCGCTGGATTATGGAATATGTGCTTCCTTCCACTGCAAACACACCAGCCTACCTGTAGAACTGTGTTCATTGATAATGCAGCTTTTTTTAGATAATACAGTAATACAATACACAAGACAATACAATAAGATAATCACATGGAACAGAGAATGGCAACATCATCAGTGATGGTCTCATGTACTTATGTACTGTATGTACTTTTAGTGTTATACAAAAATATTGTTGCTCACCTAAAGTGGGCGCTGGTAATACTTACAAGTACTGTAACACTGCACCTTTGAATCTCTTTAGTTGTACTAGTACTGTATGTTGGTGTTATTTAATCAAACGAATGCCTTTTGCTGTCATGCTGTATCTTCCAGCTTGTGATGGCATCGGTACAGCCAGCCTACAGGCTGCTCAGACAGTGGACTCCAGCAACATCGACAAATTTGTCAACTGCACCAAAATCAATGGCAACCTGGTGTTCCTTATTACTGGTATCAAAGGGTAAGAGCTCAAGTTATCAGAATGAAAAGCTGGGCCAACATAATGCAACTGTAATCACACGTGGGCATTTCATGTCAATAGAGAATGAATTCCAAATTGACATTTCATTAAATTTCATTTAATATAATTCATCTTGGAATTCAGTATCAATTTCAATATTTGTAAATACAAATGTAATCATGACAATGGTTTCTCTTTACTCACACACCTCAGCAAATATTAATAGTGAAATGTATGTGTTTTTGCTCCCAAATATACCACCATTGATGTGAGTTGCTAAAGATGAGCTCATATATTTCCCTAAGGGGTTTAAGAGGAATTTGCTGTAGTGAGATACTCTGTAGAAGACAAAGCCAACATGCATACATTATATTTGGATTTATATCCTCAATGTTTTGTAAGTTATCAGTCATTATTCTTTAAGTGAGCTTTTCAAGTAGATAACACGCTACACAAAGATCACATGCCTTGATTTGATTTGGTATTATGAAGTGTCATGTTTATGGGTAAACAAAGCTCCTTTTCATCACTGTGATCAAGGAGATCACACATTGTTGTGCTACATAGAACAAAAGGAAGGTGCTTTTTTTCTTTTTCATTCTGTTTGTGTTGTTCTGATCTCTGTTTCTCATTCACAGGGATGTTTATCACAACATTGAAGCTTTGGACCCAGAAAAACTCGGTGTATTCCGCACCGTTCGGGAGATCACAGGTGAGTAACATACAGTATGCATCTGTGCACAGGCATACAAATGAATAAATAACAATAGCTCTAACCTTTATCCTTCCTCTTGCACTTTCACGCCAGATATGGTGTGGTAATGTGTACTGTATGTGAGGCTTGTGTGTATGTTGTATTTGCTCAAGTCTACCTTCCCCCTCCCCCTGAGACTGTGAGACTGTCCACACCAAGGACAGACATTGCAGCATAAGATGAATATCAGATGAGTCTTTCAATCTTCTCCATCTTTCTGCTGCTCCTCCCTGTGGGAGTCCCTAGCCTTGAGTCCCAAAGTCCCAGCTCTCCCTTCACGCACCATGAAGAAAAGATCCAGAACATGTGGTGCGCATCGTTAATCCTCCAGCGCCACTATGCCATCACTACTTCTGAGTCACATGTATGCTGTCATTTTTAAAGCTTAGACATTTGACAATGCCATCAGAAAGAAAGTTGTATCTCTGAAGTGGCAGTCTTTCTTAAAATGACAAAATCTTACTGTTGAAAAATAGTATGTGACATTCTTGAGCTATGAAGAGGGTGTATAAAAGAGGCCTTATGACCCAGTTAGTTTCACCTAAGAATTACACATTACACTTCACTGATATTAATCTAAACTTTGATCTTTGATTTTCCTGGTTTGACCTGTTTGAACAGCCATAGACAGCACAGACCGTAGCCATTTTTGTAAAATGCTAATTTGTGATTCTGTGATTTCTTTTTTTTATATATATAGCCTATATAATTGCACTAACTGGAGCCAGACTGCTCTGGCATTTTTCCTGTCTTTTTTTTTAAAAATAGAAATCCAAGTTAAAAAATAAAAGAGGAAAATGATCAGATGCGACAGTATGGTTATTTTAAGCCATTAATTGAATTTACAGGGGGAAAAAAACATACCGTGATATATACCGTTACCGTGATATGAAATTACGGTAACACTTTATAATAACTATCCGTTATAACTAGTTAATAGATCATTAGTAAACTGTTAATTAATGAGTTATTAATGACTTGTTAAGTGTTTGTTAACAGTTTGTTAAGGATTTATAACGGTCCTTATAGATAGTTAATAGATCATTAATAAACTGTTAGTAAATCAGTTATACATGACTTGTTAAATAACAGTTAACAATTTGTTAAGGATTTATAACTGTGCCTTATAGATATCCAATAGATAACTTACAAGCTGTTAGTTAATGAGTTATAAATGACTTGTTAACTGTATGTTAATGATTTATAACTACACCTTATAAATTAGTAATAGATCATGAACAAGCTATTAGTGAATTACTTACTAATGACTTATTAAGTATCAGTTCATATTTTATGTATGTTATTGGGACGTTATTCTAAAGTTGCAACTATTCCTCATGTATTAACTGTTAGTAAATGAGGAATAGTTGCAACTTTAGAATAACGTCCCAGTTACATACATAAGCTAATAACTAATATATTAACTCACACTTTACAGATCAGTTGTTAATAGTTTGTTAACATCTACTAATACCAGTGAAACTTTGTAGAACAGCAAATGAACAACAAGTTCAAGGTACAGAAATTTGATGTGATATTTAAAATATCAAATTTTTGTACCTCAACCTTGTTCCACCCATAGGCTTTTCTGTGTACTGTATTTTACCAAAGAAACACCACAGATGAAATGTTGAACACAAAATGTTCACAAAGGGCCGCTCTCCTCACCAGTAGGGGGCAGTTTTGGAGAGTAGCTGAATTAAAACAAACGAAGAAGACTGCTACTGGACTATCTCGAGAAATTATTTTAATTCCCACTGTTAATGCGTCACTTCAATACGTTTTAATATTTTTTCATACGATTAAGTAACTATTTAGATCCCCAATATGCGGTTAGTTTATCCAAATGACGCAGGCTGTTTGGGAGTTTGCTCCGCCGTTCGCGGAGCAGTGAGGCTCCATCTGTGGAGCAGCTAACTAGGCTACCACCGGACGAGCGGCCTATCACAGAGGCTACAGCCGGGCTGCTGTGGTGGTCGGCCGGCTAAGCCGCGGCGTCTTCTCGGGGGAGAAAACGAGCACTTCAGTAAACCGGTTGCTGCCTCTGGATGAGCGGATCATCACAGAAGCAACAGCCGGGGCTGCTGTGGTGGTCGGTCGGCTAAGCCGCGTCGTCCTCCCAGTGGAGAAAAGGAGCCCACCAATCTACCGGCAGTTTTTTAGAGGTTTACCGCCGGCTGGATGAATTATTTTTAGGAGATAAATGTTGTCTCATTCAGTGATGTAGTCTGTAGGCTATATCAACAAACAAAACTATTTAGTCTATGATGGGCTATGTACAATCACCACCGCTACACCAATAAATAAATAAATGTTTCACAATGAAACGGTCAGTCAGCAATGCAGGTCGTTTTCTCCCCCGGGAAGACGCCGCGGCTTAGCCGGCCGACCACCACAGCAGCCCGGCTGTAGCCTCTGTGATAGACCGCTCGTCCGGTGGTAGCCTAGTTAGCTGCTCCACAGATGGAGCCTCACTGCTCCGCGAACGGCGGAGCAAACTCCCAAACAGCCTGCGTCATTTGGATAAACTAACCGCATATTGGAGATCTAAACAGTTAATTTATCGCATGAAAAAATATTAAAACGTATTGAAGTGACGCATTAACAGTGGGAATTAAAATAATTTCTCGAGATAGTCCAGTAGCAGTCTTCTTCGTTTGTTTTAATTCAGCTACTCTCCAAAACTGCCCCCTACTGGTGAGGAGAGCGGCCCTTTGTGAACATTTTGTGTTCAACATTTCATCTGTGGTGTTTCTTTGGTAAAATACAGTACACAGAAAAGCCTATGGGTGGAACAAGGTTGAGGTACAAAAATTTGATATTTTAAATATCACATCAAATTTCTGTACCTTGAACTTGTTGTTCATTTGCTGTTCTACAAAGTTTCACTGGTATTAGTAGATGGTTAACAAACTATTAACAACTGATCTGTAAAGTGTGAGTTAATATATTAGTTATTAGCTTATGTATGTAACTGGGACGTTATTCTAAAGTTGCAACTATTCCTCATTTACTAACAGTTAATACATGAGGAATAGTTGCAACTTTAGAATAACGTCCCAATAACATACATAAAATATGAACTGATACTTAACAAGTCATTAGTAAGTAATTCACTAATAGCTTGTTCATGATCTATTACTAATTTATAAGGTGTAGTTATAAATCATTAACATACAGTTAACAAGTCATTTATAACTCATTAACTAACAGCTTGTAAGTTATCTATTGGATATCTATAAGGCACAGTTATAAATCCTTAACAAATTGTTAACTGTTATTTAACAAGTCATAACTGATTTACTAACAGTTTATTAATGATCTATTAACTATCTATAAGGCACCGTTATAAATCCTTAACAAACTGTTAACAAACACTTAACAAGTCATTAATAACTCATTAATTAACAGTTTACTAATGATCTATTAACTAGTTATAACGGATAGTTATTATAAAGTGTTACCGAAATTACTCATACCGTGATATAAGATTTTGCTCATACCGCCCAACCCTA
>NW_028219978.1:0-12500 GCF_045865225.1 Trachurus japonicus | reverse complement strand
ACCCAACAAACATACAACCACTTACCAAACACATACACAATTTACACAATTACACACACAAACAGACACACATGCACACACAACAAACACACACACAAATGGACACACACTAACCATACACAAACAGACACACACGTCCAACACACACACATTTCATACAGTTGTCAGGTCAGAACTTTATGTATATCTTCCTCACTCACTCACACACACACACACACACACACACACACACTCACACACACACACACACATCCAACACACACACACACACACACACACACACACACACACACACAACACTTTTCCTACAGTTGTCTGACTGTTTTGTGTACCTCTCTATCTTCCTGTTGTAGTTAATGGACTCGTTGCTGTTAATTTTGTTCTTTAGCTATTTAAACTGAAAATACACATTTCCCCATTTGGTCATGTTGAACACATTGTTTTTACACGTATCCTAAACTACTGAGGCTCTTCTCAACCATTTCACACCATTAAACCCGCTGTTTACATGTTCTACTCCTCAGCTAAATGCTCGATCTATATTCTTCAACAATGTTCTTCTGCTGTCAGTTTACAATGTATTTCAGTAGGCATTAACTTTTTTCCTAATTCAGGAATTTTTCAAACTCTTCTTTGACAATTCAAGTAATTTCCAGCCATTTCATACAAAGTCTCACATCTTCTACTTTTAAATATATTCTCAGCCATTGCTTCGGCTATGTTAGTGCTGGTTCATCAGTTGTCCTTCCTGTCAGGTTAGCTGCAGATTTCAACTATTTAACCATTACATTTAAACATGCAGAATTTCAATGTTTTCTTCTCCCTTTAGCATTTCTACTGCTTTTACCTTTAAAAAGGCATTCATCTCACACTACAAGTTATATGTTTCAGCTTTTTCCCTCCTAGGGATGAATAAAGTATTCCTCTACTCTCTACTCTACTCTAGCATTAGTCTTTTCAACATTGCTTTAGCAGTTTCGTCAACTAATTTAGCATTAATTCAACAATTTCTTCAGCTCATTCAGCATTGCTTCAGCAACAGCGTTCAGCTGCTTTCAGCATTCACACGCATTTTCTGCAGGAAATGCTATCTTTTTCTAGTTCTAGTTATTCTTCTCCTTCATCTTCCGGACGCTTTTTCGGTTCGCTACTAGTCCTGCAACTCGAAGAGTTGCAGGACATATTATATATCAAAACGTGCGGCTTGATCGGGATCGGTGTGCTATTACTTTTCTCAACAGTTTACGAATTTTTCGCGACGTAAGTCGCGATTTACTGCGCAAAATTTTTGCATGTAAGTCAATGGGACGGGCGGAAAAAAAAGACCGAAAAAGACCAATCATTGGAGTTTAACAAACGTCTACTGCTCAGGCATACTTTCACCTAGAGACTCCATTTAAACTTTAAACAGTAGACACAAGTCTTGTGTATTGTCGTATTACTCCACGTTTTGATAGGTCATATAGTTTTTGATCAATCCCTGATCAATGACCATGATCATTTTTGGAGAAATTATGAGTTTATAATGGGTGTGTATTGCATGGAATGTTCGTGTCAGAGTGCGTGACATCATCGGTTAGAGTGGGAGAGAGTGAAGAAACATTCTGTATTTTTTCTGGATAAACTGTCAGCACGGCCACAATTTTCACTCTACACACATAATTTTTTTCAGAATTTGTAAGACAAACTTGTTATCTCTCATGTCATGTGCTCAAAATATCAGAGAGACTTACAGAATTGACAGAATCAGCCTCTGAGTGCGGCCACGTCTGTCTCTGCTCCTCATTGAGTCCAATACAAATATTTTCTGAGAGGAGCAGAACGGCCTGATGTTTTAAAACTGCCAGCGTCGCCAAAATATTTACTGTAGAAACACCAAATCGTACCGAAATTTTCAGTAAGTCCTTAGAGCAATGTGATCTGTGTTTTGTTCTGATAGGAGTTACCGTTTTGTCATGCTAAGCCTAAATGTGAGACCGGTGCAGAGGCAGAAAATGGCTCTTTTTCTCCACGTTTCTGTCTGTCTCAGCCTGCGGGGGCCCCTATCGCCGTGGTAACCTCTTTGATCCTCGGCCAGAGCTCGTTAACTTCATAAACAATCCACCTGGCGCTCGTTTAAATGTTTATAAACACAGACACAGCTAAATCAGACTGACACAGGATGCAGCTACTAACTAACTGTGTCAAGTCAGTCACACACACACACACACACACACACAGACTCTAGAGCCAGCTTCATGTGATTACAGTCACACACACACATCACACACACACACACACACACACACACACACACACACACACACACACACACACACACACACACACACACACACAGGTAACCTAATGTGGTTACAGCTCCTCCATATCAGTGCTTATAGAAAGATGATCATGTGTCTGTCTGATCAGCTCTGTCTTGCGCTTAAGATCGTGGGTTTGATTCCCATGTTGACAGAGATGGCAAAATCGGCAGTAGCCCCGCGGCCCATTCAAAATTTCCCGAGAGGAAATTTTCTAGTTAGGGCCGCGGGCAATCGCACCGGGCACTGGTCCCAACAGCTATGAAATAGCTGCAGGGACCAGTGCCCGGGCGAAGCCCGGGCACTACTGTTATTGTGTGGATTTTTTCTTATTAGTGTGAATGCTGGAAGCATTCACACTATTGTTATTCAAATCTTTATACTTATTATTATTATTATTATTATTCTTACTTCTTTCACCCTTTTTCAGCAGTTTTCTGCTCCTTCATACTTTGTGCTATTTCAACAATTCATATATCAAAACGTGCAGCTTTTTCAGGACAATATTGCTATTATTTTTCTCTTTCATACTATTTATACTTTTTAAAATATTTAACTTTTTGTGCAATTTTTCTCTCATAGGAAATACATTGAAACAGTCTTCAAACTCTTCAAATCTTCTGCTTCATTCAGCCTCTAATAGCTTCAGCATACTTTCAGCTACAGACTTCATTCAACTTTTAAACTGTTCACAAACCTTTCAACTATTCAGCTATATCTCAGCTTATTGATATCTTCAACAGTTTCAGATATATGTATAGTTTTAAAATCATTAAAATTTCTGACAAAATTCAGATTTAACATGAAAGTCAATGGGACGGAATGTTCGGTACGTTGGCAGTTGGCAGAGTGACAGAGGGTCTAAAAATCCTCTCACATTTTTCTCTCTATCCTGTCAGTACGGCCACAGATTACACTCTACACACATAATTTCGGGCATGCTTGTAGACAAGCTCATCCTTGATCTCTTCATGTGCTCAAAAAACCAGAGAGACGAACACAATTTGAACTGGGAGCCTCCGAGTGCGGCCACTTCCCTCCCTTCCTCTCATTGACTCCCATTCAAAAGTAGGCGCTGATTTTCTAAACGTCCCAAAGTTTCCAACCTGCGACACAATCAACAATTTTTACTCTAGAAACACCAAAGTGACACGGACGCGTTCAGCAAGGTCTTATGGTTCGGAAAATGTAAACCTTTTGCTCGTACTAAGTACAGATTTGTCGTACATTAGATCTGTTTGAGGGTGTCACAGAGCAGTTAAAGCCTATGGTTAAAGCTGCCACCATGCCTTAAAGCCACCAGCCAACAGTTACATGGTAACCTCAACATGGCAACCTCACCATGGTAACCTCACCATGGCAACGTCACCATGGCAACGCACACACATTCTCTCTGTCTGACTGTCTGTCGGTCATACACACACACACACACACACACAAATGGACACACACTAACTACCACACACACACACACACATCCAACACACACACACACACACACACACACACAAATGGACACACACACACACACACACACACACACACAAATGGACACACACACTCACCATACACACACATCCAACACACACACAAATGGACACACACTCACCATGCATACACATCCAACACACACACACAAATGGACACACACTAACTACTACTACACACACACACACACACACACACACACACACACACACACACACACACCATACACACACACGCACACACACAAATGGACACACAAACACAAATGGACACACACTCACCATACACACACATCCAACACACACACACACACACACACAAATGGACACACACTAACTACCACACACACACAAACACACACACACACACACACACACACACACACACACACACACACACACACCAAACATACAACCACTTACCAAACACATACACAATTTACACAATTACACACAAACAGACAAACATGCACACACAACAAACACACACACAAATGGACACACACTAACCATACACAAACAGACACACACGTCCAACACACACACATTTCATACAGTTGTCAGGTCAGAACTTTATGTATATCTACACAAATGGACACACACACACACACACACACACACACACACACACACACACACACACACACACACACACACACACACACACACACACACACACCTCGATTGCCTTCGTATTATCCTCGTCTTATTTTGAAAAACCGGAAGTCATCTCGCTTGGTTCTAAACTAGCGCTAGCTTTGTCGGTGGACTCGGAGCATTCGCCGTAAGTTCTATGATACGGGCGCAGTTAAAATGTTTGTGCGGCTGGCTTGACTCCGCGAAGACGAACGACGGCTCATTTGACCACAGTACATAGGCTAACAATAAATCATTGCAACAACTGAATGACTGGCCCCTTAGGGTTCACAGCATTCTCTGGCCATTTGTATCATTTTTGAGCTGCCTAAGTGAATTTCCCTTTAGTCTATCTATCAATCTAACTATCTATCTATCTATCTATCTGTCTATCTATCTATCTATCTATCTATCTCCATCCATCCATCCATCCACCGTTTGAATAAAAAATTAAACTGGAACAACAGTTATTTCAAAATATAAATTCTTTATTTGAAACTGCATCTTTTATATTCATGGATTGCAGTGACGTCACGTCGAAGTGACCCCTAATACATCCATGAGTGACCCATACATGTGTATGGAAGTGACCGCTGCCGTATTTGTGTCCAATTTGACACTTCTCATCATGAGAGCATGCAAACCGCAGGATGGAAATGACAGTTTCTTGACAAAATGACAGGGTTTTTCATAGGCTACATCCTGTCTCGGTTTATTTCTCCATAATAGACAAACTCTATATTATCCCAAGTAGGACACGATTCATGAGTGAATTAATTTCATCCCATCGCAGTTATCTGATGGTGAGAGAACTTTTACATTTTTTCTCAATTGCTTTGGTGCTTTTTTCACATCACTCTTAACATTTGCACAACAGTTAGTGCATTTCTCAAAACAATTATTACCAACTGCAAAACCTAAGTGGACAACCTGCAAAAGCGCATCACTTGGTACACTTGCTCAAAATGGATAGTCCATCCCTCAAAAGCAAGTAATTATGTCAGTGAAACTGTCAGTGTCGTCAAAATGAGAAGTCCTACATCATCATCGTTTTTGAAGAAGACAGTCAAATGGCTTTGTCATGTTTTCATTATGGCACTTTATTCTCTATGTGTTTTTTCAATCCAAAAAAAGATACTACCTGAAAATACTCAAGACAGCACCATACACTATACAGCCATGTGAAGTAGGTCTACAGTTACACATTAGGCTACTGGATGTAGTGAAGCTACTGAATGTTTCAAATTTTTACTGCATGCTCTTTGCAATTCTTATTTGTTCACAGCATTGTGCAAAGAGTAGGATTTTCATCTTTTAGGGAAATCTTTACTGTGTTTGCTGTAATACTAGCTACAGTAGGCTACAGTAAATCTGTTCTCTTGTGAAGCTGTAAGTCTAAATGTAAATCTAAAATATGATTGTCCCACTGTGGCTTACAGGACACAATGAGCAGTGCAGATTGTTTAGTGCTGAATTACCGTCCAATGCTATAGCTACCTGTTCTTCCTTATTGCAGATGAATAGTAATTTAATTTGCAGTGTTTCTCCCAACATTTACAATGAGTTTGACAGATTTTGAAAACTAGTTCAACAATTTTCTATGTAATGACTCAAGCAATGAAATGAGGACTATTAGCCTAGTTTTTTAGGGAAAGACTATTCAGCGTTCAAAAGTATAGTTCATTTTGACTGATGTTACACACTACTCCACTCCGTGTTTATTAACACAGCAATCTGAAAAACAAAACAACAGACACTTAATTGTGACTTGTAACATTTGTTGCCAAAGTAGCGCTGGACTTCCCTCATATCCTACTGGTTGCTACGACAACGGGGCAGCCCGGCAGCAGCAACAAGAGCGACCATGTAACGTTTAGTACAATACGACACAACCAACACGATCCAACCGTCACGAAACAACCATGTAAACAACACAAACAACAGCGACTATGTCAGCACGTAAAGACGATACATTTACAACGTCGAGATATTGACGACATACCAACAACATACAACAACGCCCCGCCAAATGCAGCCACCGAACTCTCACTAACTATAACATTTCTAACACATAGTAAACACAACGAACAACACCGCGATTGAAGAGAAAATACAGAAAACAGAGAAAACATCTAGACATGGGTGCTTGTGTGGACTAACGTTAGACTCATCTGAAAAAAAAAACAACAACAGGCACTTAATTGTGGCTTGTAACATTAAGTTGCCAAAGTAGCGCTAGACTTCCCTCATATCCTACTGGTTGCTACGACAACGGGGCCCACAGCAACCACCCATGGTTACCATGCGCCATCTACTGACGTAAGGTGGTAAACCAGGTCTGTCATTCCACACAAATACTGCAATCTATTAAAGGGATAGTTCAACATTTTGGCAAATTGGCCCATTGCCATAATCGCTATATGGCAAAACCGCTGAACGCAACGCGCATCAGCGGTTTTGTATGAATTTACCTCGAAAACGGCTCCGTTTCGTATCGTTCCGTCATTATCTCATAGCGTGGTGGTTGTGCAGGTCACAACTTGTCTACAAAAGCGCTGTGGAGTTTTGGGATGTTGAATTTGATGAGTTTAATGAGGGAAACCAAGAAATTCCGTTAGCCTCCATAGCGTAGCTCTGAGCAGCCAGCTGCTGCGCTCCGCCGTACTGAAAATGGCTTACACCTACAATTAAAGGTAATGAACCTACTGCTATGACTATAGCGATTATGGCAATGGGCCAATTTGCCAAAATGTTGAACTATCCCTTTAAAAATGTTCAGGGTGCCACACTGACATGACATTAACAAATGATAATGTTATAAGAATTTAATGAAAGAAACTTGTCCAAAAGCATTTGCTATTTGTTCAGAGGAAGGAGGAACTGCTACTATGATGTGAACAAATGACTAGGCTACATGTTGTGGAGGTTGAACTAATAGTTATGAGAACTTTCATTCTGATCTGAGAATAGCACCAAAGCGATTGGGGAAAAACTGTAGCCTATAACACTTAGGACATTACAAATGGCTTCAATGACTTCTTTGTTTGTTCAGTTTAAGTCATACGTTTCAGAGGAAAAAGTTAATGTCATTAAAAAAAAGGGATTTAATGTGTTTAAATTTGTGTTTTTATGCTGTTTCATTGAAATAAGTTAGAAGTAGGCTACAAGCCAAATTACAGTAACGCCATCTACTGGCCGATTTTGGTGCAGCGGCTAGGATTTAATATTGAATGAAACCTTTATGCAGCAATCACAAATAATCTATCATTTTATTGTCATTGCAACAATTTCTCAACTTTCGCCACCAGGCCCCAGGGGGTTCCTGCACGTGTGTGCTGAAGGTGACAGGTTAACTTGACAGTACAGTAGTTCTGTTTGTTTATCATGTCAGTTTTGTGTGTTTGTTGGGATTAAGAACATAATTCCCTGGTGATAGGCATGCTGAAAAGAAAAAAAGAGAGAGAGACGCGCCTGGGTATTGCAGCTGTAAAAAAAAAAAAAAAAAGAAGAAGAAAGAAAAGAAATATGATGTGTCGGAATGGCGGTACCAAAAAGTGTGGGATTACCGGCATGTCTAGATAGAGGGATGTCGATATAGTGGGATGTCTAAATAGAAACATAGCGGAGTAGCGGGATGTCTGAGTACCGGGCGGACCCCCCCTCGGTTTTATACGTTGATATAGATGGATTATTTGTTTACCAACACGGCGGATTCGCGCTTCAGACTGCAGAAAGAATGGAGCTTAAACAACAGCGGTGACGAGGTGCTGACATAGCCAACAGCATTTTGCCAATATTTTAGAGACCCCCCCCCAAATTTCACAAATTATGTGTTCAGGGGATCTTAGACCCCCCTGGCCTCCCCGTAGTTCGCACTCTGCACACACACACACACACACAGACCCTCTCTTGTCACACTCGCGCCATCCAACCATGTCAGTCAGAAAATTCCACAATATCTCGGGCTGCGTAGGTCTGGACCATCCATCCCTACTGTTATGAGTGCTGGATTCTGATTTATTTTGCATTTGATGCGGCCTCTTTTAAGTTGCATGTTCTGTCACTGCTGCAAATTTCTATTAAACTGTGCGTAATCGCGCGTAATCCTCGCCGGTGAAACACTTCGTCCATTTATGGATAAATTAGTGGAAATTAGTTAGTAGCCAACATTAACTGAGAGTTATAATAATAATCATTAAAAAAACGACATCAACATACATACACAACATTACATATGTTGAAAATAGTGTACTGTAGGCTATGGCATTGTGTGTGCCTTACAGTTTTATCAATGAATCTACACTCACTAGCCTATATGTCGGCCCGCTTCAAAACTCATTCCTGTGTGTGTGTGTGTGTGTGTGTGTGTGTGTGTGTGTGTGTGTGTGTGTGTGTGTGTGTGTGTGTGTGTGTGTGTGTGTGTGTGTTGGAAGCGAACTTCAGCGTCGTTGCTGGCGAATCAGCTGCTGTCCTGATACACACTGTGACATATTTTTTCATGATGCCGTTCAGGCTGATTCTGAGAGTTTATAAATGACGGCGTAACGTGCGATGCCGTTGAGAATGATTCTGAGAGTTTATAAATGACGGCGTAACGTGCGATGACGTTGAAGATGATTCTGAGAGTTTATAAATGACGGCGTAACGTGCGATGACGTTGAAGATGATTCTGAGAGTTTATAAATGACGGCGTAACGTGTGAGGCCGTTCAGGCTGATTCTGAGAGCTTATAAATGACGGCGTAACGTGCGATGCCGTTGAGAATGATTCTGAGAGCTTATAAATGACGGCGTAACGTGCGATGCCGTTGAGAATGATTCTGAGAGTTTATAAATGACGGCGTAACGTGTGAGGCCGTTCAGGCTGATTCTGAGAGCTTATAAATGACGGCGTAACGTGCGATGCCGTTGAGAATGATTCTGAGAGCTTATAAATGACGGCGTAACGTGCGATGCCGTTGAGAATGATTCTGAGAGCTTATAAATGACGGCGTAACGTGCGATGACGTTGAAGATGATTCTGAGAGTTTATAAATGACGGCGTAACGTGTGAGGCCGTTCAGGCTGATTCTGAGAGCTTATAAATGACGGCGTAACGTGCGATGCCGTTGAGAATGATTCTGAGAGCTTATAAATGACGGCGTAACGTGCGATGCCGTTGAGAATGATTCTGAGAGCTTATAAATGACGGCGTAACGTGCGATGCCGTTGAGAATGATTCTGAGAGCTTATAAATGACGGCGTAACGTGCGATGCCGTTCAGTCTAACTCTGAAGGCTTAGTGATGAAGACCTGATGAAGTTTGGTGCGAGTATGACAGAGGTTTTCCTCAGACCATATACCTTTTCATCTGAGGTCTGACACTGAAGTCTGATCCTGAGGATGTCCTAAAATGTACACCGTACCACGGAAAAAGTCATGGAGACGGCGGGAATGAGGGCTGTATGCGTTACAGCGCGAGTCACACGTAGTACATATAGCTTGGAGAGCAGCGCTGTGCGCTCTGGCAACAGATAAATACAGGTCAGTCAGCTGACTCAGCTCAGCTGTTGGTCCGGTACATGTGATATCACACACTGTGCGTGCTCGGCTCCGCTCGAACACCCCACACACTACAGGATTTCTAGTCGCAAATATTAAACATGTTCATTATTTACGATCTCTCCTTCCGATGCCTTCCGAGTGGAACATACCGACCAAAATCACTCTTAACACACCCCACACCACAGGAAAATCTAACATGATGTCCTTTGCAAACATCAGATAATCAGGCCTTTGCTGGCTTTGATCTTAAGAGGGAAATCGGGACGAAAATCGCCCCGATTATCCTGTAGTGTGTACCCGCCTTAACTGCTGATTCTATATTCCTACTAATTATCAGGACTTCATGGACAACAGAGGGAAGCATCTAGTAAAACGGTGATGCTTGGATTGGCTCCATCAAACTGTCACTGATTGGAGATGCACCGGGCGAATACATAAGGTCTGTATAAACGCAGATACTGACCTCATTAAATGGAGTAGGTATCGGACACGAGGTGACCAATCCATATTAAAGACAGTTTATTTGTCACTAACATTATACAAGTTTGGCTATCAGTTACATTTATTTAGTGAGGGTGGGTTGCTGACTCAATTTTTGCAGTCCCGGACCTCATGCTTCCATAAATAAATCACCAATGGTGTCCGTGCAGAAAGCTATACAGAATTTTAATTTTGAGAGAGCACTGGTACAGGAAGTCAGAATCGGTGCTGGTGGAGAACAGGCTGGACTTCTGCATCCTTATCGTTGACCTTGGTAGGTTTGTTTTGTTTTTTGTGTACAATAAGAAGATTTTCTCTGGTGTTGCCACATGTACAAGTATTTAATGACTGGATCAAACAGATTTTCTCCAGAAATAAATAAAAAGTATCCTTCTTCTCTAACAGACTGGCATTCCTTTTCGAGAGGAAACTTTTTGCAGGTTGTTTCACCTAGTTTTGAGACGCTAATGGCATTTTGTCACTACATCAACATATTGAATCAAGAAATCCCTCAGAAACAAATGATTTATACCTTTTTAGCATTTCTTGGAGTATGTGTTGATTCTACTAAGTAGTTTTATGCCATCTCCTGACTGTGGGATTAATTTATAATATACTTAAGTGCTTTTTTATTTAATTTTTATTTTTAAAGACTCGTCTACTCACCTATTAGATTTGCCTAAACCCCTATGCTACTCAGGGTCGCACAGTGCCGTAGCCCAGACCACCAAACATGAGGCTGGAGGTGGAGTACACTCTGGATCGGCTGTCAGTAAATCACAGTAAAAACCTGTGAAACTATGCCATCAGAGGAGTCATTGCAGTGATGTCTGCAGGTAGAGGAAACCAAATAATTTATTGTTCCAGAGCCTTCTCGAACTCACAGGCATTTCCTTTGCTTATTTTTTCTTCCCTACATATGTACACATATGCACAGAGGCTTCCTCAGAGCCAGCATGACAGCTTGGTCCTGTGATGCAGAAAGTGATAAGCTCATCTCCAAGTCTCTGTGGTACTGGGAAAAGAGAGAGTGAATGAAGGAAGGAAATGAGACCAGTAGAGCCAGCAAAGATGAGAAAGGAGCAGGGGGAGGGGCGGGGGGTAAGGCGGAGGGAAGAAAGATAAAATGAGAAAACGGTAAAGAGAGCGCATCACATTTGGGCTAGCAGACCTGGGACCAGATGAGGGGACGATGTGGATGAGTAAATGATCCTCATTTGGACTCCAGCATGTAATCACATAGTGGCCATTTGCAGAGAAATACAATTCCAACTGTGCCATTTGGAATAAGAAAAGAGAAACATTTGAAAGACCCGTAATCCAGGACCTAACTGCCGACGTGTCAGCAGAAATATATGTATGACCATAAATAATCTTTAGCTAATGCTTCACCAAACAGTTTCAACCCCCCACCCCCATTTTAGCCCCCATAGGTCTGCACCACTGACCAATTTCCTAGACCATCGATTCGTGGTCAATTCCAGCAAGGGTGAGAGGCAACTCTTCTTCCCTATGGATTTTCATGTCACTCTGCGATGACTGACTGCAAATAACCACTCGCTAATCATGTCCCACTTTTCAGGTGACCTTTCCCACTCACACTTTGTGCGATATCGCAATAACATGTTTTATGGTACGCAGGCGGCACAAAAATGTGAACTGTGTTTCGGGTGAAACGTGTGAATTGCAATGGTGATTGTCTTTAGTTAACACCGGAGCTGACTATCAGTCATCACGTATGGCGCATGGTGGACGGCTCTGTGTGGGTGTATGTGTGTTTATGTGTGTGGGTGCACATGGACAACAGTTTCTTTTCAGTGGAACAGGTTTCGTCCTATTGCCAATAAATACACAGCTTCAAAAACGACACCTGGGACCATCTGAATTAAACATGCTTACACATACAGTAGAGACACATTTTCCCCACACACACCTGCACTTGTAGAAGAAGAATGTGTGCACCTCAAGCATGATTCAGACCAAGCACAGTTTTCTAAACCCAGTCACAGGTGAATAGACAAAAATAATAGTAAATACAAAGAAGAGAGATATAA